>NC_084586.2:3195000-3265000 GCF_033978685.3 Nerophis lumbriciformis
TATTATGTGTTGGATAGTTAATGTGCAAGAGTTTAAAAAAATCTGTAAATAGTGTAAAAATGTACTATTTGTTGGAGAGTTAATGTGCATGAGTTAAAAAAAATAATGTAAATAATGTACAAATGTATTATTTGTTGGATAGTTAATGTGCATGAGTTAAAAAATACTGTAAATAATGAAAACATTATTTGTTAGATAGTTAATGTTCATGAGTTAAAAAATAATGTAAATAATGTAAACATGTAATATTTGTTGGATAATTAATGTGCATGAATTAAAAGAAATAATGTAAATAATGTAAACATGTATTATTTGTTGAATAGTTAATGTGCTTGAGTTAAAATATACTGTAAATAATGTAAAAATTTTATATTTGTTGGATAGTTAATATGCATGAGTTAAAAATAATACAAATAATGTACAAATGTATTGTTTGTTGGATAATTAATGTGCAAGAGTTAAAATATAATATGAATAATGTACAAATATAATATTTGTTGGGTAATTAATGTGCATGAGTTAAAAAAATAATGTACAAATGTATTATTTGTTGGATAGTTAATGTGCATGAGTTAAAAAATAATATAAATAATGTACAAATGTAATGTTTGTTGGATAGTTAATGTGCATGAGTTTAAAAATAATGTAAATAATGTAAACGTGTAATATGTGTTGGATAGTTAATGTGCATGAGATAAAAAATACAGTAAATAATGTAAACATTTATTATTTGTTGGATAGTTAATGTGCATGAGTTAAAAATAACATAAATAATGTACAAATGTATTATTTGTTGGATAGTTAATGTGCATGAGTTAAAAATAATATAAATAATGTACAAATGTATTATTTGTTGGATAATTAATTTGCATGAGTTAAAAAATAATGTACAAATGTATTATTTGTTGGATAGTTAATGTGCATGAGTTAAAAAATAATATAAATAATGTACAAATGTATTATTTGTTAGATAATTAATGTGCATGAGTTAAAAAAAAAACAATCTAAATAGTTTACAAATGTATTATTTGTTGGATAATTAATGTTCATGAGTTAAAAAATAATATAAATAATGTACAAATGTAATGTTTGTTGGATAGTTAATGTGCATTAGTTAAAAATAATGTAAATAATGTAAACAATTATTTGTTGTTTAGTTGATTTGCTTGAGTTGAAAAATAACAAACAATAATAATAATGGGTGGGGTGGCCGGGGGCTGGCCTTGCCGCGCTCTCCGGGGGTGGGGGGTGGGCTCGTGGGGGCCCGGTTGCCGGTGGGGCGGGGGCGGTCTTCCCGTCCGGTTGCGGGGAGTCTCTGGGTCCCTCGGGCGGGGCGTCTCGCCTTTCTGCCCGTGTGGGGTGTGGTCTCTCGCTGGCTTGGGGTCTGGCTGTCCCCTGCTTTTCTCGTGCCCTGTCCTCTGCCGGGTGCGTCTGTCTGCGGCCTGCTGCTGGCCCTTGTGGGCGGTACGGTGGGTCGGGCTCTGGGGTTCCTGTCGCTGGCCGGCTTGGCTGCGTGGGGGCGGTGGTCCCTGGTTCCCTGGGCACCACGCCTCCTGTTTGTGGGTTGGGCTCTCGGGGGTGATGGGGCCGTGCTCTGGCTCCCACGCACTCTGGGAGTCGAATGTATTGTACATGCAAATTCACATATGCTCACATACGTACATAGGTACCTACGCTCCCACATACATACACAAATACAGTACATATTTACCTACCTAATGTTCGTACATCCACACGCACATTCAATATACAAACATACACATACTGTACATATACATTCACTGTACAAACACATATACACATTCTGTACATATACATTCATTGTACAAACACATATACACATTCTGTACATATACAAGTACATATGCATACTTACACTCATGCACATAATCACGTTTCATCAAACATATATTAACGTTGTTGCCCTAGGGTAAACTGGGTGTAACACATGGCACACTGACAAAGCTTAACCTATTGTGACTATAACAATCTACAAGGTTAATGTAGGTTGCTTCTCTTTCTCCCCCTCCATTTTTCTGCATTCTTTCGTATCTCAAGTTATCATTACGTATATGTATTGTTGCATTTAAACAACTGTATTGTTGATAATAAAGGTAAATTATTGGTATTGTTCATTATCAATAGCGCTATTTCTATTGGTATTTGTATTGATCCATTTGTAGTGTAATAATGCTCATTGTCATTTCTGTATTATTTTTTATTTTTCGCTAACTGCTTATTTGCTATTACTTTTACCATCATATTTGTACATGTCATATTTGCTGATGTTGCTCTATTGTTGTTGTTGTTGTTGTTTGCTGTTGTTGTTTTTGTCTCTCTGTCTAATCCCCCTCTTGTCCCCACAATTTCCCCCTCTGTCTTCTTTTTTTTTTTCTCTTTCTATCCCCTCCTGCTCCGGCCCGGCTGCACTAAATGATAATATAAATACATTTAATAAAGTCAAATACAAATAAGGCAACAAGAGAAGTATCCTACACTTCTCTTTTGTAAAGTAAATCTGAACAGCCGACATGGGCATCTACATCAACTACCGTATTTTCCGCACTATAAGGCGCACCTAAAAACCACAATTTTTCTCAAAAGCTGACAGTGCGCCTAATAACCCGGTGCGCTTTATTACGATTCATTTTCATAAAGTTTCGGTCTCGCAACTTCGGTAAACAGCCGCCATCTTTTTTCCCGGTAGAACAGGAAGCGCTTCTTCTTCTACGCAAGCAACCGCCAAGGAAAGCACTCGCCCCCATAGAACAGGAAGCGCTTCACCCGCCCCCATAGAACAGGAAGCGCTTCACCCGCCCCCGGAAGAAGAAGAAAAAACGCGCGGATATCACCGTACGTTTCATTTCCTGTTTACATCTGTAAAGACCACAAAATGGCTCCTACAAAACGATCCGGTTCATAAAAAGACGCAATCTCTCCATCCGCACACGGATTACTACCGTATTTCACAGCAACTGAACCGCACTGTGGAACGGGAGCACGTACGGTGAATATTCGCTCCACAGGGAATGAGAAGTCATCCTTCACTGTGGTTCTAGCTTGCCATGCTAACTTCCACCCATCCAAAAGAGACCTTTCCAGCCGGCGTCATCATAAAAGCTAACTCGAAGGGATGGATGGATGAAGAAAAGATGAGCGAGTGGTTAAGGGAAGTTTACGCGAAGAGGCCGGGTGGCTTTTTTCACACAGCTCCGAAGGCGAACACACCTTCACTAAGACGGGCAGATAGCGCCGGTCGACATACGCCAACATCTGCCAGTGGATCGTAAATGCCTGGGCAGATAGTTTCGGTCACAACTGTGGTCCGAGCTTTCCGGAAGGCAGGATTCACAGAACTGCTGGACAACAGTGACACTGACTCCGGTGACTTCGACGAGACGGAACCGGCCATTTTGGATCCCGTATTCGCCCAACTTTTCAATTCGGACACCGAAGACGAAGAATTCGAAGGATTTACGAATGAAGAATAACTTCAGAAGGTGAGCGCTATGTTTATTTTGTGTGTTGTGACATTAACGTTCGAGCAACATTATGTTGCTATTGTTCTACACCATTTTGAATTTTACTATGTTTGTGATTGCACATTTGCGTACATTTTGGGACAGAGTTGTTAGAACGCTGGTTTTCAATATATTATTAAAGTTTGACTGAACTATCTGACTGTTTTTTTGACATTCACTTTAGCGCAGCGTTTTTTTGACATTCACTTTAGCGCAGCGTAGGCGCGGCTTTTAGTCCGGGGCGGCTTATTGGTGGACAAAATTATGAAATATGTAATTCATAGAAGGTGCGGCTAATAATCCGGTGCGCCTTATAGTGCGGAAAATACGGTATATGATTTGCCTGAGAAGCTGGACAGGACACAAAAAAAAAATTTTAAAAAAAGAAAAGAAAAAAAAGAAAAAAAAAAGAAAAAAAAGAAAAGAAATAATAATATAAATAATGTACAAATGTAATGTTTGTTGGATAGTTAATGTGCATTAGTTAAAAATAATGTAAATAATGTAAACAATTATTTGTTGTTTAGTTGATTTGGTATGTCAGACTTAGCCTTGTCGTGGTTTAACTCTTATCTTACTGACAGGATGCAATGCGTCTCCCATAATAATGTGACCTCGGACTATGTTAAGGTAACGTGCGGAGTCCCCCAAGGTTCGGTTCTTGGCCCTGCACTCTTTAGTATTTACATGCTGCCGCTAGGCGACATCATACGCAAATACGGTGTTAGCTTTCATTGCTATGCTGATGACACCCAACTCTACATGCCCCTAAAGCTGACCAACACGCCGGATTGTAGTCAGCTGGAGGCGAGTCTTAATGAAATTAAACAATGGATGTCCGCTAACTTCTTGCAACTCAACACTAAGAAAACGGAAATGCTGATTATCGGTCCTGCTAAACACCGACATTTATTTGATAATACCACCTTAACATTTGACAACCAAACAATTACACAAAGCGACTCAGTAAAGAATCTGGGTATTATCTTCGACCCAACTCTCTCCTTTGAGTCACACATTAAGAGTGTTACTAAAACGGCCTTCTTTCATCTCCGTAATATCGCTAAAATTCGTTCCATTTTATCCACTAGCGACGCAGAGATCATTATTCATGCGTTCGTTACGTCTCGTCTCGATTACTGTAACGTATTATTTTCGGGTCTCCCTATGTCTAGCATTAAAAGATTACAGTTGGTACAAAATGCGGCTGCTAGACTTTTGACAAGAACAAGAAAGTTTGATCATATTACGCCTATACTGGCTCACCTGCACTGGCTTCCTGTGCACTTAAGATGCGACTTTAAGGTTTTACTACTTACGTATAAAATACTACACGGTCTAGCTCCAGCCTATCTTACCGATTGTATTGTACCATATGTCCCGGCAAGAAATCTGCGTTCAAAGAACTCCGGCTTATTAGTGATTCCCAGAGCCCAAAAAAAGTCTGCGGGCTGTAGAGCGTTTTCTATTCGGGCTCCGGCACTATGGAATGCCCTCCCGGTAACAATTAGAGATGCTACCTCAGTAGAAACATTTAAGTCCCATCTCAAAACTCATTTGTATACTCTAGCCTTTGAATAGCCCCCCTTTTTTTAGACCAGTTGATCTGCCGTTTCTTTTCTTTTCTCCTCTGCTCCCCCCTATCCCTTGTGGAGGGGAAGACACACAGATCCGGTGGCCATGGATGGGGTGCTGGCTGTCCGGGGTCGGGACCCGGGGTGGACCGCTCGCCTGTATATTGGTTGGGAACATCTCTGCGCTGCTGACCCGTCTCCGCTCGGGATGGTTTCCTGCTGACCCCACTGTGGACTGGACTCTTACTGTTATGCTGGATCCACTATGGACTGGACTCTCACAATATTATGTTAGACCCACTCGACATCCATTGCATTCGGTCTCCCTAGAGGGGGGGGGTTACCCACATATGCGGTCCTCTCCAAGGTTTCTCATAGTCATTCACATCGACGTCCCACTGGGGTGAGTTTTTCCTTGCCCTTATGTGGGCTATACCGAGGATGTCGTTGTGGCTTGTGCAGCCCTTTGAGACACTTGTGATTTAGGGCTATATAAATAAAGATTGATTAATTGATTGATTGATTGTTTTTGTCTCTCTGTCTAATCCCCCTCTTGTCCCCACAATTTCCCCCTCTGTCTTCTTTTTTTTTCTCTTTCTATCCCCTCCTGCTCCGGCCCGGCTGCACTAAATGATAATATAAATACATTTAATAAAGTCAAATACAAATAAGGCAACAAGAGAAGTATCCTACACTTCTCTTTTGTAAAGTAAATCTGAACAGCCGACATGGGCAATACATCAACTATATGATTTGCCTGAGAAGCTGGACAGGACACAAAAAAAAATCTAAAAAAAAAAGAAAAGAAAAAAAGAAATAATAATATAAATAATGTACAAATGTAATGTTTGTTGGATAGTTAATGTGCATGAGTTAAAAAAATACTGTAAATAATGTAAACATTATTTGTTAGATAGTTAATGTTCATGAGTTAAAAAATAATGTAAATAATGTAAACATGTAATATTTGTTGGATAATTAATGTGCATGAATTAAAAGAAATAATGTAAATAATGTAAACATGTATTATTTGTTGAATAGTTAATGTGCTTGAGTTAAAATATACTGTAAATAATGTAAAAATGTAATATTTGTTGGATAGTTAATATGCATGAGTTAAAAATAATACAAATAATGTACAAATGTATTGTTTGTTGGATAATTAATGTGCAAGAGTTAAAATATAATATGAATAATGTACAAATATAATATTTGTTGGGTAATTAATGTGCATGAGTTAAAAAAATAATGTACAAATGTATTATTTGTTGGATAGTTAATGTGCATGAGTTAAAAAAATAATATAAATAATGTACAAATGTATTATTTGTTGGATAGTTAATGTGCCCGAGTTAAAAAATAATATAAATAATGTACCAGTACAAGAGGGTCGCACACTGACGCAATACTGCAAGCTCTTGACCAGCATGCTATAAACTGGATAACTCAAAACACATCCTCACAGTTATTCTGACTTAAAAATATAATAAAATCTATAGCAGCAAACTATTTAGTATTTGCTGTAGCTGGACGTGAAGCGACACGTAACTAATAATAATAATAATAATAATAACTGTATTATTACCGTCAATGGACTGTCACTTTGGTTGCATATCACACACTTACTCACCAAAGTCCAGGAATTGCTTGATGGAAAGCGGCGAAGGAGAGAATTTGGAGAAATGTTCGACGTGTTTCGGAATACTCGCCATGGCGGCATTTTTCATAATAAAGCGAACGAACTTCATGTTTGTGTTGATAAGAAGTTATAACCGTGATGAGACTCGACTGCTAGCTTAAATCCAGTCCCAAACTAACTTGCCCTCTAAAAGGGGCGGGACTAGCAGCAAGTAGCCAATAGGACGGCGAGTTTTTTTTATTTATCTTTTGTTTGAGCCAATAGGAGCGGAGGAGCATCGCGCGTTGTGTTTACGTCCTTCCTCAGACGTGCGACTTGTTCTACTTTTATTATGCAAGAATGCAATTTATATTTATAACACACACACAGGACGATTAATGATCATTACAAGAACAAGCAGCTCGTGTTGACGGACTTTAGCATCGGCACATTTAGCAGATCATAGACGAGCACACGTCATTCTGCATGACACGTTCTCACTTTCTTTTTGTGTCTTCTATGTTTCAACAATGACGGAACGTGTGTGTCTACACGCCAGTTCATGGCTGTGGGAAAAAAACAAACATCCAACACAATAAAAGCACTATACAACAAATGCAAGGGGAAAATGCTGCAATCACAGAAAGACTGCAGGATCAAAAGACACATGCACACACAAACCTCCAAAAACAAGTGCAACAGAGAAACGCTGCAAGTTGACAGGACAAAATTGGGGATAAGTTGGTCAAGTCATATAAAGTTAGCCAGGCTAATTCACAGGACGTTAGCCAGGATAACTAACCGGAAGTTAGCCAGGATAATTCACAGGACGTTAGCCAGGATAAGTAAGAGGAAGTTAGCCAGTTTAACTAACAGGATGTTAGCCAGGTTAACTAATGGGACGTATGCCAGGTTGATAACAAAAAGTTAGCCAGGCTAACTAACAGAAAGTTAGCCAGGATAATTCACAGGACGTTAGCCAGGATAAGTAAGAGGAAGTTAGCCAGGTTAACTAACAGGATGTTAGTCAGGTTAACTAACAGGATGTTAGTCAGGTTAATAACAAAAAGTTGGCCAAGCTAACTAACAGAAAGTTAGCCAGGATAATTCACAGGACGTTAGCCAGGATAAGTAAGAGGAAGTTAGCCAGGTTAACTAACAGGATGTTAGTCAGGTTAACTAACAGGATGTTAGCCAGGTTAATTCACAGGACGTTACCCAGGATAAGTAAGAGGAAGTTAGCCAGGTTAACTAATAGGATGTTATCCAGGTTAACTAACAGGACGTTAGCCAGGTTAATAACAAAAAGTTGGCCAGGCTAACTAACAGAAAGTTAGCCAGGATAATTCAAAGGACGTTAGCCAGGATAAGTAAGAGGAAGTTAGCCAGGTTAACTAACAGGATGTTAGTCAGGTTAACTAACAGGATGTTAGTCAGGTTAATAACAAAAAGTTGGCCAAGCTAACTAACCGGAAGTTAGCCAGGATTATTCACAGGACGTTAGCCAGGATAAGTAAGAGGAAGTTAGCCAGGTTAACTAACAGGATGTTAGTCAGGTTAATAACAAAAAGTTGGCCAAGCTAACTAACCGAAAGTTAGCCAGGATTATTCACAGGACGTTAGCCAGGATAAGTCAGAGGAAGTTAGCCAGGTTAACTAATAGGATGTTATCCAGGTTAACTAACAGGACGTTAGCCAGGTTAATAACAAAAAGTTGGCCAGGCTAACTAACAGAAAGTTAGCCAGGATAATTCACAGGACGTTAGCCAGGATAAGTAAGAGGAAGTTAGCCAGGTTAACTAACAGGATGTTAGTCAGGTTAATAACAAAAAGTTGGCCAAGCTAACTAACAGAAAGTTAGCCAGGATAATTCACAGGACGTTAGCCAGGATAAGTAAGAGGAAGTTAGCCAGGTTAACTAACAGGATGTTAGTCAGGTTAACTAACAGGATGTTAGCCAGGTTAATTCACAGGATGTTACCCAGGATAAGTAAGAGGAAGTTAGCCAGGTTAACTAATAGGATGTTATCCAGGTTAATAACAAAAAGTTGGCCAGGCTAACTAACAGAAAGTTAGCCAGGATAATTCACAGGACGTTAGCCAGGATAAGTAAGAGGAAGTTAGCCAGGTTAACTAACAGGATGTTAGTCAGGTTAACTAACAGGATGTTAGTCAGGTTAATAACAAAAAGTTGGCCAAGCTAACTAACCGGAAGTTAGCCAGGATTATTCACAGGACGTTAGCCAGGATAAGTAAGAGGAAGTTAGCCAGGTTAACTAACAGGATGTTAGTCAGGTTAATAACAAAAAGTTGGCCAAGCTAACTAACCGGAAGTTAGCCAGGATTATTCACAGGACGTTAGCCAGGATAAGTCAGAGGAAGTTAGCCAGGTTAACTAACAGGACTTTAGCCAGGTTAATAACAAAACGTTGGCCAGGCTAACTAACAGGAAGTTAACCAGTATAATTCACAGGACGTTAGCCAGGATAAGTAAGAGGAAGTTAGCCAGGTTAACTAACAGGATGTTAGTCAGGTTAATAACAAAAAGTTGGCCAAGCTAACTAACCGGAAGTTAGCCAGGATTATTCACAGGACGTTAGCCAGGATAAGTAAGAGGAAGTTAGCCAGGTTAACTAACAGGATGTTAGTCAGGTTAATAACAAAAAGTTGGCCACGCTAACTAACCGGAAGTTAGCCAGGATTATTCACAGGACGTTAGCCAGGATAAGTAAGAGGAAGTTAGCCAGGTTAACTAACAGGACTTTAGCCAGGTTAATAACAAAACGTTGGCCAGGCTAACTAACAGGAAGTTAACCAGTATAATTCACAGGACGTTAGCCAGGATAAGTAAGAGGAAGTTAGCCAGGTTAACTAACAGGATGTTAGTCAGGTTAATAACAAAAAGTTGGCCAAGCTAACTAACCGGAAGTTAGCCAGGATTATTCACAGGACGTTAGCCAGGATAAGTAAGAGGAAGTTAGCCAGGTTAACTAACAGGATGTTAGTCAGGTTAATAACAAAAAGTTGGCCAAGCTAACTAACCGGAAGTTAGCCAGGATTATTCACAGGACGTTAGCCAGGATAAGTAAGAGGAAGTTAGCCAGGTTAATTAACAGGACTTTAGCCAGGTTAATAACAAAACATTGGCCAGGCTAACTAACAGGAAGTTAACCAGTATAATTCACAGGACGTTAGCCAGGATAAGTAAGAGGAAGTTAGCCAAGTTAACTAACAGGATGTAAGCCAGGCTAACTAACAGGACGTCAGCCAGGTTAATAACAAAAACTTGGCCAGGATACCTTTCAGGACGTTAGACATGATAACTAAAAAGAAGGTAGCCAGGTTAACTAGCAGAATGTTGGCCAGGGTAAATCACAGGAAGTTAGCCAGGTTAACTAACAGGACGTTAATTAGGATAACTAAGAGAATGTTAGCCAGCAAAATTCACAGGACGTTAGCCAGGATAATTAACAGGACATTAGCCAGGATAATTAACAGACATTAAAACAAGGTTGATAACAAAAAGTTGTGCAGGCTAACTTACAGGACGTTAGCTAGGATAACTATCAGGAAGTTAGCCAGGTTAACTAATTGGACGTTAGCCAGGTTAACTAACAGGACGTTAGCCAGGTTGATAACAAGAAGTTGGCCAGGCTAACTTACAGGACGTTAACCAGGCTAACTTACAAGACGTTAGCCAGGTTAACTAACATAATGTTAACCAGGCTAACTAACATATTGTTAGCGAGGCTAACTAACAGGATGTTAGCCAGGATAATTCACGGGACGTTAGCCAGGATAAGTAAGAGGAAGTTAGCCATATTAACTAACAGGATGTTAGCCAAGTTAACTAACAGGATGTTACCCAAGTTAACTAACAGGACGATTGCCAGGTTAATAACAAAAAGTTGGCCAGGCTAACTATCAGGAAGTTAGCCAGGATAATTAACAGGACGTTAGCCAGGATAAGTAAGAGGAAGTTAGCCAGGTTAACTAACAGGATGTTAGCCAGGTTAACTAACAGGACATTAGCCAGGATAACCAACAGAATGTTATCCAGGCTAATTCACAAGACGTTAGCCAGGATAACTAACACGACGTTAACAAGGTTAATAACAAAGAGTTGACCAGGCTAACTTACAGGACGTTAGCCAGGATAACTAACAGGAAGTTAGCCGGATTAACTAACAGGACGTTAGCCAAAATAACTAACAGGAAGTTAGCCAGGTCAACTAACAGGACGTTAACCAGGTTAACCAACCGAATGTTATCCAGGCTGATTCAGAAGACGTTAGCCAGGATAACTAACAGGAAGTTAGCCAGATTAACTAACAGGACGTTAGCTAGGATAACTAACAGGAAGTTAGCCAGTTTAACTAACAGAATGTTAGCCCGGCTAATTGACCGGATGTTAGCCAGGATAACTAACAGAACATTAGCCAGGTAAATAACAAAAAGTTGGCCAGGATACCTTGCAGGACGTTAGCCATGATAACTAAAAGGAAGTTAGCCAGGTTAAATAGCAGAATATTAGCCAGGCTAAATCACAGGGCGTTAGCCAGGATAACTAACAGGACGTTAGCCAGGATAACTAACAGAATGTTAGCCAGGCTAATTCACAGGAAGTTAGCTAAGTTAACTAACAGGATGTTAGCCAGGTTAACTAACAGGACGTTAGCCAGGATGATCAACAGAATGTTACCTAGGCTAATTCACAAGACGTTAGCCAGAATAACTAGCAGGATGTTAACAAGGTTAATAACAAAAAGTTGGCTAGGCTAACTTACAGGACGTTAGCCAGAATAACTAACAGGAAGTTAGCCAGGTTAACTAATAGGACGTTAGCCAGGTTAACTAACAGGACGTTAGCCAGGTTGATAACAAGAAGTTGGCCAGGCTAACTTACAGGACGTTAGCCATAATCATTCACAGGTGGTTAGCCAGGTTAATAACAAGAAGTTGGCCAGGCTAATTCACAGGGCGTTAGCCAGGCTAACTTACAGGACGTTAGCCAGGTTGATAACAAGAAGTTGGCCAGGCTAATTCACAGGGCGTTAGCCAGACTAACTTACAGGACGTTAGCCAGGTTAACTAACAGAATGTTAGCCAGGCTAACTAACAGGATGTTAGCCAGGATAATGAACAGGAAGTTAGCCAGGCTAATTCACAGGATGTTAAGCCAGGCTAACTAACAGGAAGTTAACCAGGCTAATTCACAGGAAGTTAGCCAGGCTAATTCACAGAATGTTAAGCCAGGCTAATTATCCGGAAGTTAGCCACGCCAATTCACAGGATGTTAAGCCAGGCTAACTAACAGGAAGTTAACCAGGCTAACTAACAGAATGTTAGCCAGGCTAATTAACAGGAAGTTCGCCAGGCTAACTAGCCGGATGTCAAGCCAAGCTAACTAGCAGAATATTAGCAAGGCTAACTAACAGAATGTTAGCCAGGCTAATTAAAAGGAAGTTGGCCAGGCTAACCAGCCGGATGTTAAGCCAAGCTAACTAACAGGAAGTTGGCCAGGCTAACTAGCCGGATGTTAAGCCAGGCTAACTAACAGGAAGTTGGCCAGGCTAACTAGCCGGATGTTAAGCCAGGCTAACTAACAGGAAGTTGGCCAGGCTAACTAGCCGGATGTTAAGCCAAGCTAACTAGCAGAATATTAGCAAGGCTAACTAACAGAATGTTAGCCAGGCTAATTAAAAGGAAGTTGGCCAGGCTAACCAGCCGGATGTTAAGCCAAGCTAACTAACAGGAAGTTGGCCAGGCTAATTCACAGGATGTTAAGCCAGGCTAACTAACAGGAAGTTAACCAGGCTAATTCACAGGAAGTTAGCCAGGCTAATTCACAGAATGTTAAGCCAGGCTAATTATCCGGAAGTTAGCCACGCCAATTCACAGGATGTTAAGCCAGGCTAACTAACAGGAAGTTAACCAGGCTAACTAACAGAATGTTAGCCAGGCTAATTAACAGGAAGTTCGCCAGGCTAACTAGCCGGATGTTAAGCCAAGCTAACTAGCAGAATATTAGCAAGGCTAACTAACAGAATGTTAGCCAGGCTAATTAAAAGGAAGTTGGCCAGGCTAACCAGCCGGATGTTAAGCCAAGCTAACTAACAGGAAGTTGGCCAGGCTAACTAGCCGGATGTTAAGCCAGGCTAACTAACAGGAAGTTGGCCAGGCTAACTAGCCGGATGTTAAGCCAGGCTAACTAACAGGAAGTTGGCCAGGCTAACTAGCCGGATGTTAAGCCAAGCTAACTAGCAGAATATTAGCAAGGCTAACTAACAGAATGTTAGCCAGGCTAATTAAAAGGAAGTTGGCCAGGCTAACCAGCCGGATGTTAAGCCAAGCTAACTAACAGCAAGTTGGCCAGGCTAACTAGCCGGATGTTAAGCCAGGCTAACTAACAGGAAGTTGGCCAGGCTAACTAGCAGGATGTTAAGCCAAGCTAACTAACATAATATTAGCCAGGCTAACTAACAGGAAGTTGACCAGGTTAACTAACAGGAAGGAAGTTGACTAACCCTGATGGATATTGGTCTTTGAAGACATGAACGGGAAGTTCAGAAGAAATTTGGTTGAACAAAAAAGGTAGTTTTTAAATATATGTCTTTATTAAACACTTGGCCAGAGAAAATGATTTATGTAACTAATGTTAGCGTAGCGTACGGCTGCGCGATACAGACGATACAACTGATATCAATTTGGCTGGCGATAGAGCTTTTAAATGGTCATGTGGTGATAATGTATGTTGATGTTCACGTCCCGCCACAGTGCAAAGCCTTCATGTTGACTTTTATTTTAAAGCTAATATTTGCTGTAAGTAATCTTTGTTGTTCTTTTTGCTTTTGTTCCGAATCCTACAGCTTTGACACGACCGCAGCATTTTTCACATCCATCATTTGTTTCACAACGTTGCCGCGCATTTGCAAAGTCACCCCAAGTTTGTTGACACCACGCCACGGCGAGCGTGATGCCTTCAGGAGTATGACGGCGGTTCCCAACACGAGACGCGTGAACGTGGAAAACATCTTTCCTCGTCGTGACCAGCTGACCTCCTTGTTTACTCGCCAGGCCGCCCTCGCCGGAACATTCCATGGAAGTCTGCCAGAGTCGGTTTTGTACACAAACGCCTCCGTCAGGGAACAATGTGTACCGCTCTGCACTCCGCACTCCTGTTACAGCGCTCCGGTTACATAATCCAGGCTGAGCCAGGGCGCTGGGGATTGTCCTCATAATGCCGTGTTGTTGCTCATGGAAACACCGGCTCACACACGGATTAACTAACGGATGATAACGTAGCTACGTCGCTAACTGAAGGTGTGCCTTTAACCACGCGCTTTGCCAAAACACGCCATCAAAAGTTGTTGTGTGACATTTTAGTCCAACTAGTACTGATGTGTATCGATACTGAAAATTATACCGCCAGGCTAACTAACAGAATGTTAGCCAGGATAATTAACAGGAAGTTGGCCAGGTTAACTAACAGAATGTTAGCCAGGATAATTAACAGGAAGTTAGCCAGGTTAACTAACAGAATGTTAGCCAGGATAATTAACAGGAAGTTAGCCAGGTTAACAAACAAGACGTTAGCCAGGTTAACTAACAGGACGTCAGCCAGGTTGATAACCAAAAGTTGGCCAGGCTTACTTATAGGACGTTAGCCAGGATAACTAACAGGAAGTTAGCCAGGTTTAACTAACAGGACGTTAGCCACGTGGATAACAAGAAGTTGTCCAGGCTAACTTACAGGACGTTAGCCAGGATTACTAACAGGACGTTAGCAAGGCTAATTTATAGGACATTAGCCAGGTTAACTAACAGGACGTTAGCTAGGTTAATAACAAGAAGTTGGCCAGGCTAACTTAAAGGACGTTAGCCAGGATAATTCACAGGACGTTAGCCAGGTTAACTAACAGGAAGTTAGTCAGGATAACTAACAGGAAGTTAGCTAGGTTTAACTAACAAGATGTTAGTCAGGTTAACTAACAGGACGTCAGCCAGGTTAATAACAAGAAGTTGGCCGGGCTAACTTACAGGATGTTAGCCAGGATAATTCACAGGACATTAGCCAGCATAACTAACAGGAAGTTAGCCAGGATAATTTATAGGACATTAGCCAGGTTAACTAACAGGACAGGACGTTAGCTAGGCTAATAACAAGAAGTTGGCCAGGTTAACTTACAGGATGTTAGCCAGGACAATTCACAGGAAGTTAGCCAGGATAACTAACAGGACGTTAGCCAGGTTAACTAACAGGACGTCAGCCAGGTTAATAACAAGAAGTTGGCCGGGCTAACTTACAGGATGTTAGCCAGGATCATTAACAGGAAGTTAGCCAGGTTAACTAACAGAATGTTAGCCAGGATAATTAACAGGAAGTTAGCCAGGTTAACAAACAAGACGTTAGCCAGGTTAACTAACAGGACGTCAGCCAGGTTGATAACCAAAAGTTGGCCAGGCTTACTTATAGGACGTTAGCCAGGATAACTAACAGGAAGTTAGCCAGGTTTAACTAACAGGACGTTAGCCACGTGGATAACAAGAAGTTGTCCAGGCTAACTTACAGGACGTTAGCCAGGATTACTAACAGGACGTTAGCAAGGCTAATTTATAGGACATTAGCCAGGTTAACTAACAGGACGTTAGCTAGGTTAATAACAAGAAGTTGGCCAGGCTAACTTAAAGGACGTTAGCCAGAATAATTCACAGGACGTTAGCCAGGTTAACTAACAGGAAGTTAGCCAGGATAACTAACAGGAAGTTAGCTAGGTTTAACTAACAAGATGTTAGTCAGGTTAACTAACAGGACGTCAGCCAGGTTAATAACAAGAAGTTGGCCGGGCTAACTTACAGGATGTTAGCCAGGATAATTCACAGGACTTTAGCCAGCATAACTAACAGGATGTTAGCCAGGACAATTCACAGGAAGTTAGCCAGGATAACTAACAGGACGTTAGCCAGGTTAACTAACAGGACGTCAGCCAGGTTAATAACAAGAAGTTGGCCGGGCTAACTTACAGGATGTTAGCCAGGATAATTAACAGGAAGTTAGCCAGGTTAACTAACAGAATGTTAGCCAGGATAATTAACAGGAAGTTAGCCAGGTTAACAAACAAGACGTTAGCCAGGTTAACTAACAGGACGTCAGCCAGGTTGATAACCAAAAGTTGGCCAGGCTTACTTATAGGACGTTAGCCAGGGTAACTAACAGGAAGTTAGCCAGGTTTAACTAACAGGACGTTAGCCACGTGGATAACAAGAAGTTGTCCAGGCTAACTTACAGGACGTTAGCCAGGATTACTAACAGGACGTTAGCAAGGCTAATTTATAGGACATTAGCCAGGTTAACTAACAGGACGTTAGCTAGGTTAATAACAAGAAGTTGGCCAGGCTAACTTAAAGGACGTTAGCCAGGATAATTCACAGGACGTTAGCCAGGTTAACTAACAGGAAGTTAGCCAGGATAACTAACAGGAAGTTAGCTAGGTTTAACTAACAAGATGTTAGTCAGGTTAACTAACAGGACGTCAGCCAGGTTAATAACAAGAAGTTGGCCGGGCTAACTTACAGGATGTTAGCCAGGATAATTCACAGGACATTAGCCAGCATAACTAACAGGAAGTTAGCCAGGATAATTTATAGGACATTAGCCAGGTTAACTAACAGGACAGGACGTTAGCTAGGCTAATAACAAGAAGTTGGCCAGGTTAACTTACAGGATGTTAGCCAGGACAATTCACAGGAAGTTAGCCAGGATAATTAACAGGAAGTTAGCCAGGTTAACTAACAGGACGTCAGCCAGGTTAATAACAAGAAGTTGGCCGGGCTAACTTACAGGATGTTAGCCAGGATAATTAACAGGAAGTTAGCCAGGTTAACTAACAGAATGTCAGCCAGGATAATTAACAGGAAGTTAGCCAGGTTAACTAACAAGACGTTAGCCAGGTTAACTAACAGGAGGTCAGCCAGGTTGATAACCAAAAGTTGGCCAGGCTTACTTATAGGACATTAGCCAGGATAACTAACAGGAAGTTAGCCAGGTTTAACTAACAGGACGTTAGCCAGGTGGATAACAAGAAGTTGGCCAGGCTAACTTACAGGACGTTAGCCAGGATTACTAACAGGACGTTAGCAAGGCTAATTTATAGGACATTAGCCAGGTTAACTAACAGGACGTTAGCTAGGTTAATAACAAGACGTTGGCCAGGCTAACTTAAAGGACGTTAGCCAGGATAATTCACAGGACGTTAGCCAGGTTAACTAACAGGATGTTAGCCAGGATAACTAACAGGAAGTTAGCTAGGTTTAACTAACACGATGTTAGTCAGGTTAACTAACAGGACGTCAGCCAGGTTAATAACAAGAAGTTGGCCGGGCTAACTTACAGGATGTTAGCCAGGATAATTCACAGGACATTAGCCAGCATAACTAACAGGAAGTTAGCCAGGATAATTTATAGGACATTAGCCAGGTTAACTAACAGGACAGGACGTTAGCTAGGCTAATAACAAGAAGTTGGCCAGGTTAACTTACAGGATGTTAGCCAGGACAATTCACAGGAAGTTAGCCAGGATAACTAACAGGACGTTAGCCAGGTTAACTAACAGGACGTCAGCCAGGTTAATAACAAGAAGTTGGGCGGGCTAACTTACAGGATGTTAGCCAGGATAATTAACAGGAAGTTAGCCAGGTTAACTAACAGAATGTTAGCCAGGATAATTAACAGGAAGTTAGCCAGGTTAACAAACAAGACGTTAGCCAGGTTAACTAACAGGACGTCAGCCAGGTTGATAACCAAAAGTTGGCCAGGCTTACTTATAGGACGTTAGCCAGGATAACTAACAGGAAGTTAGCCAGGTTTAACTAACAGGACGTTAGCCACGTGGATAACAAGAAGTTGTCCAGGCTAACTTACAGGACGTTAGCCAGGATTACTAACAGGACGTTAGCAAGGCTAATTTATAGGACATTAGCCAGGTTAACTAACAGGACGTTAGCTAGGTTAATAACAAGAAGTTGGCCAGGCTAACTTAAAGGACGTTAGCCAGGATAATTCACAGGACGTTAGCCAGGTTAACTAACAGGAAGTTAGCCAGGATAACTAACAGGAAGTTAGCTAGGTTTAACTAACAACATGTTAGTCAGGTTAACTAACAGGACGTCAGCCAGGTTAATAACAAGAAGTTGGCCGGGCTAACTTACAGGATGTTAGCCAGGATAATTCACAGGACATTAGCCAGCATAACTAACAGGAAGTTAGCCAGGATAATTTATAGGACATTAGCCAGGTTAACTAACAGGACAGGACGTTAGCTAGGCTAATAACAAGAAGTTGGCCAGGTTAACTTACAGGATGTTAGCCAGGACAATTCACAGGAAGTTAGCCAGGATAACTAACAGGACGTTAGCCAGGTTAACTAACAGGACGTCAGCCAGGTTAATAACAAGAAGTTGGCCGGGCTAACTTACAGGATGTTAGCCAGGATAATTAACAGGAAGTTAGCCAGGTTAACTAACAGAATGTCAGCCAGGATAATTAACAGGAAGTTAGCCAGGTTAACTAACAAGACGTTAGCCAGGTTAACTAACAGGAGGTCAGCCAGGTTGATAACCAAAAGTTGGCCAGGCTTACTTATAGGACATTAGCCAGGATAACTAACAGGAAGTTAGCCAGGTTTAACTAACAGGACGTTAGCCAGGTGGATAACAAGAAGTTGGCCAGGCTAACTTACAGGACGTTAGCCAGGATTACTAACAGGACGTTAGCAAGGCTAATTTATAGGACATTAGCCAGGTTAACTAACAGGACGTTAGCTAGGTTAATAACAAGAAGTTGGCCAGGCTAACTTAAAGGACGTTAGTCAGGATAACTAACAGGAAGTTAGCCAGGGTGATTTATAGGACATTAGCCAGGTTAACTAACAGGACGTTAGCTAGGTTAATAAAAACAAGTTGGCCAGGATAACTAACAGGAAGTTAGCCTGGTTAACTAAGATGACATTAGCCAGGTTAACTAACAGGACGTTAGCCAGTACCGATGAGCATCGGTACTGAAAATGATACTGACAATAACCAGTGTTCTGTAAATTATCTTAAAAAGTAATTGTTACTTTACTAAAAAAGTTATTAAATTACTGACGGAATGACTCTTTAATACATTTATATATTACTTAAAAAAAATGATATATATCTGGCATATGCATTTGAGAGATGTTTAATATAAGGGCACAGTGTAGGGCAGGGGTCGGCAACCTTTACCAGTCAAAGAGACATTTTGACCAGTTTCACAAATTATAGAAAACAATGGGAGCCGCAAAATTTTTTTTGAATTTTTAAATGAATTAACACTGCATACAAAGTTTTTTTTTTGCTTTGTGCTATGTATAACCAGGGGTCTCAGACACGCTGCCCACACCTTTATGTGGAATTTGAAAGCTGGTGCGGCACGCTGGTTTAAAATGAATGGCGCTTGCCAGTGTCATGCGTGCCATAGTGGTACAGCATATAGCACCCACTACAGCCAGTGTGCCTGATCAGCCACACGTTGTATGGGGCTTCCGCTTGCCCACGTAGATTACAGCAAGGCATACTTGTTCAACAACCACACAGGTCACACTGACGGTAGCGGTATATAAAAAAAAAACTTTAACACTCTTACTAATAATGCGCCACATTGTGAACCCACACCAAACAAGAATGACAAACAAATTTCGGGAGAACATCTGCACCGTAACACAACATAAACGCAACAGGACAAATACCCAGAATCCCATGCAGCCCTAACTCTTCCGGGATACATTATACACCCCCAAGTATGCCTTGCATTCACTTGTGTGTGTGAAAAGCCGTAGGTATTATGTGATTGGGCCGGCACGCAAAGGCAGTGTCTTTAAGGTTTATTGGCGCTCTGTACTTCTCCCTACGTCCGTGTACCACTCCGTACAGCGGCGTTTTGAAAAGTCATACATTTTACTTTTTGAAACCGAAACCGATAATTTCCGATATTATATTTTAAAGCATTTATCGGCCGATAATATCGGCAGCCCGATATTATCGGACATCTCTAGTTGACAAGTTATGTCAATGGTGAATACTTGGTGGATGTCTGAAACTGAGCAGCACCAGCATCACTGACTACTGTGGCCAGCCTTTGGATTCAAGTCATCAAGTGATGTGTGAGTGATTACCTTCATCTGCCAGTGGAGGTCTTGTGACTTTTTTTTTTTAAAAACTCCATAAAACTGAGTCTTCTCACAAAATGTCCTCCAGAGGTTCTTCAGTTCAGGTATGAAGTGGGAAATTCCTTGACTGTGCATCCGTCCATTATCTACCACAAAGGGACAGATAGCAAATATCTTTTAAAATCTACATTCCAATCAAAATCTAGTGAATTGAAAAATGTTTTTGACCTGCTATGCAAGTAGAAATTGCAAAGTAACCTGCTTTGTGACTTAAACAATTTTTGCAAAAAAAACAAAAAAAAAAAAAAAACTGGCCAACATCTGTCCTTCATATTAAAAATGTTAAAATGCCTAACAATATATAATTTGTAAAATAATTAAGGGAATTACTCCAACAATCATATTAAACATAAATCAACTTAAATTGATTTGATTTTCTTACATCATCCACTTTTTTGAAGGATCTTGGTAGGTTTGTCCTTCTCCTTCAAAACATCTGAGCCCATCTTGCTTGGTATTCAAGGTCCAACAGCTGGGCAACATCAATCATCCATCCATCCATCCATCTTCTTCCGCTTATCCGAGGTCGGGTTGCGGGGGCAGCAGCCTAAGCAGGGAAGCCCAGATTTTCCTCTCCCCAGCCACTTCGTCCAGCTCTTCCCGGAGAATCCCGAGGCGTTCCCAGGCCAGTGGGAGACAAAGTCTTCCCAATGGGTCCTGGGTCTTCCCCGTGGCCTCCTACCGGTTGGACGTGCCCTAAACCCCTCCCTCGGGAGGCGTTCGGGTGGCATCCTTACCAGGTGCCCGAACCATTTCATCTGGCTCCTCTCCATGTGGAGGAGCAGCGGCTTTACTTTGAGCTCCCCCCGGATGGCAGAGCTTCTCACCCTATCTCTAAGGGAGAGCCCCGCCACCCGGCGGAGGAAACTCATTTCGGCCGCTTGTACCCGTGATCTTGTCCTTTCGGTCATAACCCAAAGCTCATGACCATAAGTGAGGATGGGAACGCAGATCGACCGGTAAATCGAGAGCTTTGCCTTCCGGCTCAGCTCCTTCTTCACCACAACGAATCGATACAGCGTCCGCATTACTGAAGACGCCGCACCGATCCGCCTGTCGATCTCACGATCCACTCTTCCCTCACTCGTGAACAAGACTCCTAGGTACTTGAACTCCTCCACTTTGGGCAAGGTCTCCTCCCCAACCCGGAGATGGCACTCCACCCTTTTCCGGGCGACATAAATCAATCAATGTTTTTTTATATAGCCCTAAATCACAAGTGTCTCAAAGAGCTGCACAAGCCACAACGACATCCTCGGTTCAGAGCCCACATAAGGGCAAGGAAAAACTCACAACCCAGTGGGATGTCAATGAGAATACCTATGAGAAACCTTGGAGAGGACCCCCCCCCCCCCCCCCCCCCCCCCCAGGGGAGACCGGATGCAATGGACGATGAGTGGGTCTAGCATAATATAGTGAAAGTCCAGTCCATAGTGGATCTAACACAGTGGTTCTTAATCTGGGTTCGATCGAACCCTAGGGGTTCGGTGAGTCGGCCTCAGGGTTTCGACGGAGCCTAAAGACACATCTGACTTATCGTGTAAATAAAAACTTCTCCCTATCGGCGTATTATGGATACCCCCAAACAATGTTCCCTCTAATTTTCCATCTGATTTGCAGGTTGTTTGATTGATCGATTGAAACTTTTACTAGCAGATTGCAAAGGAAGAGAATACATTATATGAAACAGTACAGTTTACACAGTTCAGTACATATTCCGTACAATTGACCACTAAATGGTAACACCCGAATAAGTTTTTCAACTTGTTTAAGTCGGGGTCCACGTTAATCAATTCATGGTAAAGTGTCTAAGGTGTGTAATTTGTTGTGAGTTCATGCACGGTCTTGGTTTTGTTCTTTGAACAAGGTGATGTTCATGCACGGTTCATTTTGTGCACCAGTAAAAAAACAACTTTTTCTTGAATTTGAATGCGCATATGAAACTGATGGGGTTATGATCCACTGAGTCCAGTCCATAGTGGGGCCAGCAGGAGACAATCCAGAGCGGAGACGGGTCAGCAGCGCAGAGATGTCCCCAACCGATGCACAGGCGAGCGGTCCACCCCGGGTCCCGACTCTGAACAGCCAGCACTTCATCCATGGCCACCGGACTTGTGTCCCCCCCTTCCACAAGGGAGAGGGGGGCAGAGGAGAAAAGAAAAGAAACGGCAGATCAACTGGTCTAAAAAGGGGGTCTATTTAAAGGCTAGAGTACACAAATGAGTTTTAAGATGGGACTTAAATGCTTCTACTGAGGTAGCATCTCTAACTGTTACCGGGAGGGCATTCCATAGTACCGAATAGAAAACGCTCTATAGCCCGCAGACTTTTTTTGGGCTCTGGGAATCACTAATAAGCCGGAGTTCTTTGAACGCAGATTTCTTGCCGGGACATATGGTACAATACAATCGGCAAGATAGGATGGAGCTAGACCGTGTAGTATTTTATACGTAAAGTCACATCTTAAGTGCACAGGAAGCCAGTCCAGGTGAGCCAGTATAGGTATATAGGTATATAAAGGCCTACTGAAATGCAATTTTCTTATTTAAACGGGGATAGCAGGTCCATTCTATGTGTCATACTTGATCATTTCGCGATATTTCCATATTTTTGCTGAAAGGATTTAGTAGAGAACATCGACGATAAAGTTTGCTGATAAAAACAAGCCTTGCCTGTACCGGAAGTAGCAGACGATATGCGCGTGACGCCACAGGTTGTGGAGCTCCTCACATCCGCACTGTCATGGCCACCAGCAGCGAGAGCGATTCGGACCGAGAAAGCGACGATTCCCCCATTAATTTGAGCGAGGATGAAAGATTCGTGGATGAGGAAAGTGAGAGTGAAGGACTAGAGGGCAGTGGGAGCGATTCAGATAGGGAAGATGCTGTGCGAGGCGGGTGGGACCTGATATTCAGCTGGGAATGACTAAAACAGTAAATAAACACAAGACATATATATACTCTATTAGCCACAACACAACCAGGCTTGTATTTAATATGCCACAAATTAATCCCGCATAACAAACACCTCCCCCCTCCCGTCCATATAACCCGCCAATACAACTCAAACACCTGCACAACACACTCAATCCCACAGCCCAAAGTACCGTTCACCTCCCCAAAGTTCATACAGCACATATATTTCCCCAAAGTCCCCAAAGTTACGTACGTGACATGCACATAGCGGCACGCACGTACGGGCAAGCGATCAAATGTTTGGAAGCCGCAGCTGCATGCGTACTCACGGTACCGTGTCTGCGCATCCAACTCAAAGTCCTCCTGGTAAGAGTCTCTGTTGTCCCAGTTCTCCACAGGCCAATGGTAAAGCTTGACTGTCATCTTTCGGGAATGTAAACAATGAAACACCGGCTGTGTTATCCGGCACAACAGTCAGGGGGTGCATTCTACGGCGGGGGTGCGTTATCCGGCACAACACCTGCCGCAATACACCGCTTCCCACCTACAGCTTTCTTCTTTGCAGTCTCCATTGTTCATTGAACAAATTGCAAAAGATTCACCAACACAGATGTCCAGAATACTGTGGAATTTTGCGATGAAAACAGACGACTTAATAGCTGGCCATCATGCTGTCCCAAAATGTCGTCTACAATCCGTGACGTCATGCGCAGACGTCATCATACCGAGACGTTTTCAGCAGGATATTTCGCGCAAAATTTAAAATTGCACTTAAGTAAGCTAACCCGGCCGTATTGACATGTGTTGCAATGTTAAGATTTCATCATTGATATATAAACTATCAGACTGCGTGGTCGGTAGTAGTGGCTTTCAGTAGGCCTTAAAGGTATATACAGTATAGGCGTAATATGATCAAACTTTCTTGCTCTTGTCAAAAGTCTAGCAGCTGCATTTTGTACCAACTGTAATCTTTTAATGCTAGACATAGGGAGACCCGAAAATAATACGTTACAGTAATCAATCAATCAATCAATCTTTATTTATATAGCCCTAAATCACAAGTGTCTCAAAGGGCTGCACAAGCCACAACGACATCCTCGGTACAAAGCCCACATACGGGCAAGGAAAAACTCACCCCAGTGGGACGTCGATGTGAATGACTATGAGAAACCTTGGAGAGGACCGCATATGTGGGTAACCCCCCCCCTCTAGGGGAGACCGAAAGCAATGGATGTCGAGTGGGTCTGACATAATATTGTGAGAGTCCAGTCCATAGTGGATCCAACATAATAGTAAGAGTCCAGTCCATAGTGGGGCCAGCAGGACACCATCCCGAGCGGAGACGGGTCAGCAGCGTAGAGATGTTCCCAGCCGATGCACAGGCGAGCGGTCCACCCCGGGTCCCGACTCTGGACAGCCAGCACTTCATCCATGGCCACCGGACCTGTGCCCCCCCCCCTCAAGGAAAAGGGGAGCAGAGGAGAAAAGAAAAGAAACGGCAGATCAACTGGTCTAACACGGGGGCTATTTAAAGGCTAGAGTATACAAAAGAGTTTTAAGATGGGACTTAAATGATTCTACTGAGGTAGCATCTCTAATAATCGAGATGAGACATAACGAACGCATGAATAATGATCTCAGCGTCGCTAGTGGACAAAATGGAACAAATTTTAGCGATATTACGGCCGTTTTAGTAACACTCTTAATGTGTGACTCAAACCAGAGAGTTGGGTCGAAGAGAATAACCAGTTTCTTTATTCTTTTATGATCTAATAAAATGCCTAAACTAGCATCCTTTTTTATAAATCTTGTAGTTTTAGAGTAATGATGATACTGTTGCATTTACTAAATAATAATAATAATAATAATAAAACAATTAAAAAAGTTATTTTAGTAGTTTTAATACAAACACATGATCTCAGTATGTGCTCTTACCATCCACCTGTTCAGCCTGTGGGGAACTGCCTCCAGATAGTGATGATCTTTCCGAGATCAAAGCATCTCCGTGGTAATATTAGCAGCTGAAAAACATACATTCACAATGTAAATATACAGTATGAGGTCATAACCTGATTGTTAAGTCAGTGCTGGCAGCACAAAAGCACATCTTACGCAGGAATAGGTACTTACATTTTAGGTAAAGTCTGCCTGCCATTTCCACTAATATGATTAATGTCAGAAAGCAGTGTTTTAAAAAGCAGTGTGCCTCCACCCGAGTGCACCCCCTGCCGCCCCCATTTGCCACATCAACCATGCTAACATTAGCCAACTCAAAATATACTAAATTTAAAGTCAGCTAGTTTACAAGTTGTTCCTTCAAAAAGTTTCTGCCGATAAAAAAAGTGTCATTCATCGTCATATCATTTTAAAGACAAGGCTTTTCCTGTAGCTGTTACCTGTTTCTAGTAGAGATATCCGATAATATCGGACTGCCGATATTATCGGCCGATGAATGCTTTAAAATGTAATATCGGAAATGATCAAAAGTAAAATGTATGACTATTTAAAACGCCGCTGTACGGAGTGGTACACGGACGTAGGGAGAAGTACAGAGCAGTTGCGTCTCCCAGTCATACTTGCCAACCCTCCCGATTTTCCCGGGAGACTCCCGAATTTCAGTACCCCTCCCGAAAATCTCCCGGGGCAACCATTCTCCCGAAATTCTCCCGATTTCCACCCAGACAACAATTTTGGAGGCGTGCCTTAAAAGGCACTGCCTTTGCGTGCCGGCCCAGTCACATAATATCTACGGCTTTTCACACGCACAAGTGAATGCCAGGCATACTTGGTCAACAGCCATACAGGTCACACTGAGGGTGGCCGTATAAACAACTTTAACACTGTTACAAATATGCGCCACACTGTGAACCCACACCAAACGAGAATGACAAACACATTTCGGGAGAACATCCGCACCGTAACACGACATAAACACAACAGAACAAATACCCGGAATCTGACTTAGACGCTACAATATACACCCCGCACTTTGTGACTTCAATAATAAATATGGCAGTGCCATGTTGGCACTTTTTTTTCCATAACTTGAGTTTATTTATGTTTGGAAAACCTTGTTACATTGTTTAATGCATCCAGCGGGGCATCACAACAAAATTAGGCATAATAATGTGTTAATTCCACGACTGTATATATCGGTTGATATCGGAATCGGTAATTAAGAGTTGGACAATATCGGAATATCGGCAAAAAAGACATTATCGGACATCTCTTGTTTCTAGCCAATGTTTGGCTAACAGACCAGTTTTTTTTAAATTAGCATGTGAGAACTTTACAGTTAGCTGTTACTAGTTAAGACATATAAAAGCAAATTAGCGTTACATTTCGACACTGCAACTGTTGTAGGATCCATGCTCGACAAAGCACTCCCATCTTCATCAATGGCGTAGTCAGTTTAGAAGATTTCCAACTACCGGATTTTTCGGATTTTAAGTCGCACAGGCCGAAAATGCATAATAAAGAAGGGAAAAAAAACATAAAAGTCGCACTGGAGTATAAGTCGCATTTTTGGGGGAAATGTATTTGATAAAAGCCAACACCAAGAATAGACATTTGAAAGGCAATTTAAAATAAATAAAGAATATTGAACAACAGGTTGAATAAGTGTATGTTATATGAGGCATAAATAACCAGAGGTGGGACCAAGTCATTGCTTTGCAAGTCACAAGTAAGTCTCAAGTCTTTACTCTCAAGTCTCGAGTCAAGTCCCGAGTCAAGACAGGGCAAGTCCGAGTCAAGTCCAAAGTCAAGACTGGAAAGTCTCAAGTCAAGTCCCAAGTCCTGCATTTTGAGTTTCGAGTCCTTTCAAGTCATTTAACCACAGACTAATATATTTACACAGCTTGTGTATGCTTTTAAAACGCTGTATTTATTTATTAAAACAAGTGCATTTGAAATTGCAGGGAAAAAGATAGTGCTGACATTGCACTTCAAAATAGCACTATTAACCAGTCATTTTAAACATGTAACTCATTCCTTTACAGAATAAACACATTTGAAGTGCAACTGTACTTATTTGCACAAAAGTGTTAACATTGTATTTCCATGGCATATTGCATTGTAACTAGTTCCACAGCAGTTTCTATCCTGTTCTTACCTTATCTCATTGATCTCATCTCATACTGTATGTGTGTTTATGTGTGCGTACACATGAAAAACATAACAAATATATGAACATAACAATGAACAGAGTTGTACTTTTTAGATGTCAGGACCCTATGCAATATGTACACATATTCTTAATATAGTATACATTTTAACTGACCTTTATTTGACTATGTTTGTCTTTTTGTAGGTGGCTAAAATACGCGGTGCTGCTGACTGCCGTCTAACGTTACGTTACTGTGTGTGATACATTGACTAACGTAGCGTTATGTATAGGTAGCTCATGAAACCCTGCTTAAAAAAAATCACTTGACAAAAAGTATGAATAAGGTAGCAAACTGCAGTGGACGCAACAGATTGCCGTGTTTGCAATGACGTTATAACCATAGACATCTTATAAGTAGACGCAGCATTGGTTGCTGTGACGTGAGCAATTTGGCCGCCATCTTGAAGTGGTGATGAGGAGCCGGCGAGCAGCCGAAACTGACAGATGACAGGTAGAAAACAAAGATGGTGTTCAGCGTTTTCCTGCTCAAATGAGCGGACTGTTGAAAATAGGAATCGGGGGATTACTTTTCACAAGTGAGATTTAACATTAACGTACTATTGGTTGTATTTTATGAAAATAATATTACCACAGAGTTGAGAAGGATCAAAGATCTTCAATATTTGTATGTGAAAATCACAAAGAAATCTTCTGGGGGAGGATGACGCCCCTACAAACTTTCAGCCCCACCTAAAACAAAATTCACCAGCCGCCACTGATTATGATGCATTCTCATTTTAGGCAAAGTATAAGACAATACTTTAACAGTATAATTGTAACCAGGAATCAGTCTTCAAGTAACAATATTCAAATACTAACATTGTTGGGTTGAACAGAATTTGGTTTTATTCTGAATCCAGTGAAACAGATTGGTGGTTTTAGCTGATATGAAGACTTTCAGGTGTTTATATATGTTTAAGTATTTGGCAGACGCTTGTATCCAAAGCGACTTACATAAAATAATACATATAAAACAATCACTGCAAACATGATCATTTAAGGGAAGAATGTAATAGAAAATATCAATACAAAGTGTCAAGACAGAATAAACTCTCTGCTGCTGAAGCAACAGAGATACAGTCTATAGGTCCCTAAGATATATAGATATCTAATGTATTCATACATTGTTTATGTAGGATACACACATATGTATATATAACCTAATCATATTGTTTCTTCAATTTAAAAATAGATTACCGTTTTTTTCCCCCTTCTCTGGGATTATATTCCCAGTTTTGATCTCGGACGTCTGGTCATTTATAGTGTATAAGAATATTATATTACTGTTAAGCAAACTATGAATAATAAAACACGCCAAAACATGTGTCTGTTATCATGGCTACACGTATGACAAAAAAGGGGGTGAAAATCAGTGGTATTCAGTGAGGTAAAATGAATTAAATGCGCTGACAGTTCATTGCTCCTGCCAAATGAATTGCACTGACTGGAGCGGATCACCACTCCAAGATGGCGGCCACGCGCCTCGTCTGCGCCAGTAGGCAGTAGCGCTCTATGCTGCGTCTACGTTAGCAGTGAGTTTGCAGCCTCACTGATTTAACTACACAGCAAATAAAAGTCACGTTACTTAGCCAATAAACGTTATCTTACATTCAAAACTTACCCTTCTTTGTGCAACTTCAAATGTCGAACGAAGTTGGAAGTTGTTGCGTCTCCGTCTGTAATATTCGAACTGCGTGATTTGCATACCGCAATTCGTTTTTTGTTGACCAAGTCGTAGTTTTTATACCCGAACGAAACCAACTTTAACATAATTGTTTATCACTGGCACGTTGTTGGACAACTCTTGTTCATTGGTTGTCCTGCAATTTGATTGGATGAATGCTGTGTGATGAAAACAACGTAAATCTAATTTGATTGGCTGTTGTACTGACAGCACACCAGCTGACAGGAATAACACGCTGATAGACAGACGAAGAAACTGAAAAATACGGAGCGCTCCCAAATAACTTTTTAAGCTTTGGATTTTGGGGAAAGTGGCAAGTCATGTCAAGTCAAAAGGCTCAAGTCCAAGTGAAGTCACAAGTCATTGATGTTAAAGTCTAAGTCGAGTTGCAAGTCTCTTCACATTTTGTCAAGTCGAGTCTAAAGTCATCAAATTCATGACTCGAGTCTGACTCGAGTCCAAGTCATGTGACTCGAGTCCACACCTCTGTAAATAACCAACTGAGAACGTGCCTGGTATGTTAACGTAACATATTATGGTAAGAGTCATTCAAATAACTATAACATATAGAACATGCTATACGTTTACCAAACAATCTGTCACTCCTAATCGCTAAATCCCATGAAATCTTCGCTTCCAAACAGCTCTGCTCTGATCAATTTTCATAGGTACTGAAGAAGTAGCAGGTAGCATCTTTTTTTTCACAATGCGCTTCTGCCATGACCCGCCCCCGCCAATTTTTTTATTGATTGACGTGTGTGTGTGTGTGTGTGTGTGTGTGACGATTGCTGATATACGTCTAGTGTCTTACGTGAATGAGATAAATAATATTATTTTATATTTTACGGTAATATGTTAATAATTTCACACATAAGTCGCTTCAGAGTATAAATCGCACAAACTATGAAAAAAACTGCGATTTATAATCCGAAAAATATGGGTACTCAAATTTCAAACGGTACATGCAGACAGGTAGCCCGCTGAAACTTCTTCTTCTTCCTCATTTTATGGCGGGTCGGAACCAACGTTATAGGTGCATACCGCCACCTACTGTACTGGAGTGTGTATCTTCAGGGTGAGTACTTAGGCCGCCCTCAACTGGTTCCGGTCGTACCTAACCGACAGGAGTTTTTGTGTAAAAGTAGACAGTTTTATGTCGTCCACAGCTCCTTTACCACATGGGGTCCCCCAGGGCTCAATCCTTGCCCCAATTTTATTTGCGCTTTACCTTCTCCCCCTTGGTTCTATTTTTAGGAAGTACAGTATTGCATTTCATTTTTATGCCGATGATTGCCAGATTTATTTTCCCATGGCACAAAATAACACGGTTCAACGTCTTATTGACTGCCTGCACAACATCAAAGTCTGGCTTTCAGCTAACTTCCTGAGCCTAAATGAAGATAAAACAGAAGTTATGTTGTTCGGTCCAAGTCGCTCTCCCTCCCCCAACGTTGACCTCGGCACTCTGACCCCGTATCTCAGCGACTCTGTCACAAACCTGGGGGTAAAGTTTGACTCAGATTTTAAATTCGAAAAACAAATCAGCAGCGTCGTTCAAAAAAGCTTTTATCAATTACGCCAAATAGCGAAAGTGAAACCGCTTCTATCAAGACATGATCTTGAGAAATTAATCCACGCTTTTATCTCGACTCGTCTTGACTACTGTAATGCCCTGTATGTTGGCATTAGCCAGGCCTCCCTCGCCCACCTGCAGCTCGTGCAGAACTCTGCTGCTCGTCTGCTAACACAGACCCGCAGACGTGAGCACATCACCCCTATTTTAGCGTCCCTTCACTGGCTCCCTGTGCGTTACCGAATACATTTTAAACTCCTTTTATTTGTTTTTAAATGTCTAAACAACCTCGCGCCAACCTATCTCTCCGACCTCCTTCAGCCTTACTGCCCCACCCGATCCTTAAGATCAGCCGATCAGCTGCTGTTGACGGTCCCTGACACAAGGCTGAAGCTTAGAGGTGACAGAGCTTTCGCCGTTGCTGCTCCCAAGCTCTGGAACGACCTACCCCTGAGTGTTAGACAAGCCTCCTCTCTTCCTGTTTTTAAATCTCTCTTAAAAACATACTTTTATTCCATGGCTTTTAACACTGAGTGATATCCATCCTGCAATGGCGCCCCATAATACACCTGCTGTGATCCTGTTTTTATGTTTTTATGTTTTTATTAATTCTATTTTAATTATTTATTTTTTTATCGTGTTCTGTTTGTGTTGTGTTGTGTTTGCTCGGTACTCGTTTTATCTTTTAACCTGTTCATTGTACAGCACTTTGGCTACCCCTGTGGTAAATTTTAAATGTGCTCTATAAATAAAGTTGATTTGATTTGATTTGATTAGGTTACAGACTATGTTAGTATATACAAACCAAATATGTATTTACCGTATTTTTCGGACTATAAGTCGCAGTTTTTTTCATAGTGCGACTTATATATGCTTTTTTCCTTCTTTATTATGCATTTTCGGCAGGTGCGACTTATACTCCGAAAAATACGGTACACAAAACTTGAGATGTCCGATAATATCAGCCGATAAATGCTTTAAAATGTAATATCGGAAAATATCGGTACCGGTTTCAACCTCCCGATTTTCCCAGGAGACTCCCCAAATTTCAGTGCCCCTCCCGAAAATCTCCCGGGGCAACCGTTCTCCCGAACTTCTCCCGATTTCCACCCTGGCAACATAATTGGGGGTGTGCCTTAAAGGCACTGCCTTTCGTCCGCTTTTCCTCCATACAAACAGCGTCACATAATATATGCGGCTTTTACACACACATAAATGAATGCAATTCATACTTGGTCAACAGCCATACAGGTCACACTGAGGGTGGCCGTATAAACAACTTTAACACTGTTACAAATATATGCCACACTGTGAACCCACACCATACAAGAATTTTGGGAGAACATCCGCACCGAAACACAACATAAACACAACAGAACAAATACCCAGAACCCCTTGCAGCACTAACTCTTCCGGGACGCTACAATATACACGCCCCGCTACCACCAAACCCGAATAAGTTTTTCAACTTGTTTAAGTCGGGGTCCACGTTAATCAATTCATGGTAAAGTCACATTGTTTAATGCATCCAGCGGGGCATCACAACAAAATTAGGCATAATAATGTGTTAATTCCACGACTGTATATATTGGTATCGGTTGATATTGGAATCGGTAATTAAGAATTGGACAATATCAGAATATCGGATATCGGCAAAAAAGCCATTATCGGACACCTCTACACAAAACCACACATAACAAAAGGGGTGGGGAAAAATAATAATAAAAAGAAAATACATGGATAAAATAAAATCAATAAAATAAAAAACCTACAATTTAAGTATTAAATTTGTGATCTTAAGATATCTCATTAGAGCCTTGCCACATTTTTTAAATTGTTTTCCCCCTTTGTCCATATGTTTAGAATATCATATTTGAAAACTTCAAAATGGTTTGGCGCTGCGTTGTCTGCCTTATTTTCGTCACTTTTTTATTGAAACTCTTATTAACCCTTGTGTAACGTTCATATTGTTGTTACTCAACCAGTATTTGTGGGTCTGATGGACCCGTTGCATTTTGTGGCTTTTAATGCCTCACAATCAAACACTTTTATGTTCAAATACTGAACAGATGTTTACCTTATCCCAATAAACATCTGTTCAGTATTTGAACATACAAGTGTTTGATTGTGAGACATTAAAAGCCACAAAATGCAACGGGTCCATCAGACCCACAAACGCTGGCCGAGTAACAACAATATGAACGTTGCACGGAAAATTTCTCTGCCAGTTTCTGCATCCCACAGGGATTCTTCTTTTGTGTTTCTGCACCTGCGGTTCCAACACAAGGTCTGCTCTCATTTTCTCGCACATTTGACCCTCTGATGCTCTGTGTACCTACACTCTGTCCTCCTCCTGTCTAGGCCTGCTGTGTGTGTGTGTGTGTGTGTGTGTGGTACAAAGAACATCAATTTCCACATCTTATATGTAATAGAAATGTGTAGGGGGGTGTATGGTGTGTGGTCATTAAATATGTATTCTGATATATGTTCTTCACAGAAAATGAGCCAAAGTCAGTGAGTCTCAGTTTGAAAAATTAATTAATTGTATCATTTTTCTTTTAATAAAAAATGAAAAAGTCCGGCCCGCAGAAAGTCCCAAGTAAAAAAAAAAAATGTTTATATTATTATTATTATATATATATTTTTTATTATGGTCATTTTAAATCTGTCCTTTCTAATCAATTTTCTACTGCTTGTTACTCTTGGTGTATCCTAGCCGCTCAGGCAAATCATATTGTCTAAGAATGCATTTTCCCATCGATAACGTGACATCATCGTGCTAAGTGCGTGCTATTTCAGTCAATTAGTGCGCGAGGAATACACATATATACAGGTAAAAGCCAGTAAATTAGAATATTTTTAAAAACTTGATTTATTTCAGTAATTGCATTCAAAAGGTGTAACTTGTACATTATATTTATTCATTGCACACAGACTGATGCATTCAAATGTTTATTTCATTTAATTTTGATGATTTGAAGTGGCAACAAATGAAAATCCAAAATTCCGTGTGTCACAAAATTAGAATATTACTTAAGGCTAATACAAAAAAGGGATTTTTAGAAATGTTGGCCAACTGAAAAGTATGAAAATGAAAAATATGAGCATGTACAATACTCAATACTTGGTTGGAGCTCCTTTTGCCTCAATTACTGCGTTAATGCGGCGTGGCATGGAGTCGATGAGTTTCTGGCACTGCTCAGGTGTTATGAGAGCCCAGGTTGCTCTGATAGTGGCCTTCAACTCTTCTGCGTTTTTGGGTCTGGCATTCTGCATCTTCCTTTTCACAATACCCCACAGATTTTCTATGGGGCTAAGGTCAGGGGAGTTGGCGGGCCAATTTAGAACAGAAATACCATGGTCCGTAAACCAGGCACGGGTAGATTTTGCGCTGTGTGCAGGCGCCAAGTCCTGTTGGAACTTGAAATCTCCATCTCCATAGAGCAGGTCAGCAGCAGGAAGCATGAAGTGCTCTAAAACTGGCTGGTAGACGGCTGCGTTGACCCTGGATCTCAGGAAACAGAGTGGACCGACACCAGCAGATGACATGGCACCCCAAACCATCACTGATGGTGGAAACTTTACACTAGACTTCAGGCAACGTGGATCCTGTGCCTCTCCTGTCTTCCTCCAGACTCTGGGACCTCGATTTCCAAAGGAAATGCAAAATTTGCATGGTTGGGTGATGGTTTGGGGTGCCATGTCATCTGCTGGTGTCGGTCCACTCTGTTTCCTGAGATCCAGGGTCAACGCAGCCGTCTACCAGCAAGTTTTAGAGCACTTCATGCTTCCTGCTTCTGACCTGCTCTATGGAGATAGAGATTTCAAGTTCCAACAGGACTTGGCGCCTGCACACAGCGCAAAATCTACCCGTGCCTGGTTTACGGACCATGGTATTTCTGTTCTAAATTGGCCCGCCAACTCCCCTGACCTTAGCCCCATAGAAAATCTGTGGGGTATTGTGAAAAGGAAGATGCAGAATGCCAGACCCAAAAACGCAGAAGAGTTGAAGGCCACTATCAGAGCAACCTGGGCTCTCATAACACCTGAGCAGTGCCAGAAACTCATCGACTCCATGCCACGCCGCATTAACGCAGTAATTGAGGCAAAAGGAGCTCCAACCAAGTATTGAGTATTGTACATGCTCATATTTTTCATTTTCATACTTTTCAGTTGGCCAACATTTCTAAAAATCCCTTTTTTGTATTAGCCTTAAGTAATATTCAAATTTTGTGACACACGGAATTTTGGATTTTCATTTGTTGCCACTTCAAATCATCAAAATTAAATGAAATAAACATTTGAATGCATCAGTCTGTGTGCAATGAATAAATATAATGTACAAGTTACACCTTTTGAATGCAATTACTGAAATAAATCAAGTTTTTCAAAATATTCTAATTTACTGGCTTTTACCTGTATATACACATACAGCCAGGCCCCCGGCTAAATTTTTTTTTAATTGTAATTTTGAATAATTTATCTGAATGTGCAGGAACTATTTCTGTCCGAAATTGCTTGAAATGTTTAAATATTAACCGTCAGTTTACTGTACTGTGCCAACTGTACTTCTATAAGAGTACATCTTTTCTATTGTTTCATTGAAAATAAAACAGCAACATTTATTTGGCTGTCATCTGTTTTAATTATGAGACACAATTGTGTCAAAGTCATGATTTCTTATTTTATTCTTGAAATGAGAAATTATTATTGTGAAAAAGTAGTTTTATACTTGTGAGTGTTGATGACACAGTTTTGCAACACTTGATATTCTAGTTTCAGTTTCAAGCATGTTTTACTCAATATAGGTCATACAATCTCAGCAACAAGCTGTAATATCTTACTGAGATCATTTAGGACCAAAACACTTAAAACAAGTAAAACACTCTAACATATAATCTGCTTAGTGAGAAGAATGATCTTATCAGACAGAAAATAAGCAAATATCACCCTTAATTGAGATATTTAAATTTACTTAGATTTCAGTTTTTGCAGTGCAGGTGTCCAAACTACGGCCCGCCCGCGAGACGTAAGGAGTTCAAGAAAAAAAATGCAAGTGTAATTGCTGCAAGTTTGCTCCCATCTTGTGGAGAAAAATGTAAGTAATACAGATTGATGACCATACAATTGCACAAGAAAATGTGCAGAGCACAGTATTTTATGTATAACCTAATCCAAACAACCTTTCCCAGTCATGCCCAAAAATGTCCAAACACCACACATAATTCAAAATGACAGCCATTTAAATCCCCTGCAATGCATGATGGGAAAAACGCAAAACACTCTCTACAGATGTATCCATGTTTAGCTGCTTGATATTTCTGATGGATTACAAAACTTTAAAGAGGTTGTCACAGAAGTAAACAAGGTAGGAGTCAAACTTGCACATACTCTTAATATTAAATTATATTAATTATTAATCATATATCTATTGTATTAATATATATATATATATATATATATATATATATGTATGTGTGGGGAAAAAAATCACAAGACTATTTCATCTCTACGGGCCTGTTTCATGAGGGGGGGTACCCTCAATCGTCAGGAGATTTTAATGGGAGCATTCGCATACCATGGTTTATATAGGGCACAGAGTGGGTGGGTACAGGCTGGCCTAGGGGCGTGGTGATTGGCTCATGTGTTACCTAGGAGGTGTTTCCGTCTATGGCGGCATGTTGTTACAATTTCGCTGCGCTTGTTGAGGGATGACAGGTCTGGACGGTAAATAATAAACAGTTTCTCTTTCAAGCATAGGTTGCATCTTTTATTACCACTATTGTAAGGTGTGCTGAATGCAAGAATTTGCCATGTTATTGAATATTCAACATTATTGTCTTTGAGGTCCCAAATGTGTTTGCTGAGTTCTGTGGTATTTCGCAGGTTTTTGTTCCTGAAAGAAGCCTTGTGGTTGTTCCATCTGGTTTTGAATTCACCCTCGGTTAATCCTACATATGTGTCGGATGTGTTAATGTCCTTGCGTATTACCTTAGATTGGTAGACAACTGATGTTTGTAAGCACCCCCCGTTGAGGGGGCAATCAGGTTTCTTTCGACAGTTACATGCTTTGTTGGTTTTGGAGTCGTTCTGACTGGGGGTCGACGGCTCATTTGCAATTGTTTTGTTGTGGTTTGAGATGATTTGTCGTATATTGTTCATGCAGCTGTAGCTCAATTTGATGTTGTTCTTGTTGAATACTTTTCTTAGGTTGTTGTCTTTGGGAAAGTGTTTGTCAATCAGATTGAGGAATTTGTGTCCAATGTTCGTTGAGACGTTTTTGCTGTATGGGGGGTTGTACCAGATGATGCCGTTTCGTTTTCTGTTCTTTTTTGGCTGGTTTCCTGGCGTGGGTTCATAGGTGAGGGTGAAATTGTATCCGCTTTCATCAAGGGCTTTTTGGTACGGGGGGGGGTTGCTTGGTCAAACCACAAGGCTTCTTTCAGGAACAAAAACCTGCGAAATACCACAGAACTCAAACACATTTGGGACCTCAAAGACAATAATGTTGAATATTCAATAACATGGCAAATTCTTGCATCCAGCACACCTTACAATAGTGGTAATAAAAGATGCAACCTATGCTTGAAAGAGAAACTGTTTATTATTTACCGTTCAGACCTGTCATCCCTCAACAAGCGCAGCGAAATTGTAACAACATGCCGCCATAGACGGAAACACCTCCTAGGTAACACATGAGCCAATCACCACGCCCCTAGGCCAGCCTGTACCCACCCACTCTGTGCCCTATATAAACCATGGTATGCGAATGCTCCCATTAAAATCTCCTGACGATTGAGGGTACCCCCCCTCATGAAACAGGCCTGTAGAGATGAAATAGTCTTGTGATTTTTTTCCCCACACATACATATATTGCGCTCTACTACGGTATCGAGCACAATTTTTTGGATAACCTTATTAAGACATATATATATATATATATATATATATATATATATATATATATATATATATATATATATATATATATATATATATATATATAATTTTCATGTGAATATATGTATTTACATAAATATATATATATACACAGTATGTACAGTGATAGCTGTTTAGCATGGATATTTACATATTTAAATGGAATATTCATTATATTACAAAAATGACACCAGGGAAGTTGGCACGTTGTGTAAATGGTAAATAAAAACAGAATACAATGATTTGCAAATCCTTTTCAACTTATATTCAATTGAATAGACTGCAGAGACAAGATATTTGTTGTTCGAACTGAGAAATATAATTTTTTTCCCGCAAATAATCATTAACTTAGAATTTAATGGCAGAAACACATTTATGATCCGTTGCCCGGATCATGTTTTGTTCTGTTAGTGTTGACTACCTCAGTTCTGTTTTCTGCACCCCTGGGTTTGTGCTTCAGTTGCCATGACTGCAGATTAGTTGCCTCTGATTAGTGTTTCCTGCTCCTGGGCACTAATCAGAGAGCTATTTATTCCCGTTTCTCGCCACAATGAGTCTGGCTTCCTTGTTTGCATCACGCAGCAGCTAACAGCTATAGTTTTGATTATTGATTCCTGTTTGTATGCTGGCTTCCACGCTAGGCTTTTCCTTAACTTTGCTACCCGTGCTATCGGCACGCTTTTGTTTTTCCTGTTCTTCCTGTGTGATTTATGCTAATAAATCATTTCCTACCTGTGCGCTTCGTCCGAAGTTTTCCGTCTGCATCTTGGGAGAACGACCTCCGAATAAACAGGCGATCCAGTTGTTACAAACACACTGCAAAAAAAGTTGGCACATGGGCATTTTTACCACTGTGTTACATGGCCTTTCCTTTTAACAACACTCAGTAAACGTTTGGGAACTGAGGAGACCGATTTTTGAAGCTTTTCAGGTGGAATTTTTTCCCATTCTTGCTTGATGTACAGCTTAAATTGTTCAACAGTCCGGGGGTCTCCGTTGTGCTATTTTAGGCTTCATAATGCGCCACACATTTTCAATGGGAGACAGGTCTGGACTACAGGCATGCCAGTCTAGTACCCGCACTCTTTTACTATGAAACCACGTTGATGTAACACGTGGCTTGACATTGTCTTGCTGAAATAAGCAGGGGCGTCCATGATAACGTTGCTTGGATGACAACATATGTTGCTCCAAAACCTGTATGTACCTTTCAGCATTAATGGCGCCTTCACAGATGTGTAAGTTACCCATGTCTTGGGCACTAATACACCCCCATACCATCACAGATGCTGGCTTTTCAACTTTGCGCCTATAACAACCCGAATGGTTCTTTTCCTCTTTGTTCTGGAGGACACGACGTCCACAGTTTCCAAAAACAATTTGAAATGTGGACTCGTGAGACCACAGAACACTTTTCCACTTTGCATCAGTCCATCTTAGATGAGCTTGGGCCCTGCAAAGCCGGCGGCGTTTCTGGGTGTTGTTGATAAATGGCTTTGGCTTTGCATAGTAGAGTTTTAACTTGTACTTACAGATGTAGCAACCAACTGTAGTTCCTGACAGTGGTTTTCTGAAGTGTTCCTGAGCCCATGTGGTGATATCCTTCACACACTGATATCGCTGAGGGACTGAAGGTCTGTAATATAATCGCTTACGTGCAGTGATTTCTCCAGATTCTCTGAACCTTTTGATGATATTACGGACCGTAGATGGTGAAATCCCTAAATTCCTTGCAATAGCTGGTTGAGAAATGTTGTTCTTAAAAAAATTTGCTCTCGCATTTGCCGACAAAGTGTTGACCCTCGCCCCGTCCTTGTTTGTGAATGACTGAGCATTTCATGGAAGCTGCTTTTATACCCAATCATGGCACCCACCTGTTCCCAATTCACCTGTGGCATGTTCCAAATAAGTGTTTGATGAGCATTCTCAGTTTTCTTTGCCACTTGTGCCAGCTTTTTTGAAACATGTTGCAGGCATCAAATTCCAAATGAGCTAATATTTGCAAAAAATAACAAAGTTTCTTCAAAGTATCTTGTCTTTGCAGTCTATTCAATTGAATATAAGTTGAAAAGGATTTGCAAATCATTGTATTCTGTTTTTATTTACCATTTACACAACGTGCCAACTTCACTGGTTTTGTATGAAATATACAATATTGAAGTATTCCACTGCCAAGCATGTGTGAATAATTGACACCTTGAGACGTATGTGTCATTTTCTGAAGTGTTCCTGAGCCCATGTGGTGATATCCTTCACACACTGATATCGCTGAGGGACTGAAGGTCTGTAATATAATCGCTTACGTGCAGTGATTTCTCCAGATTCTCTGAACCTTTTAATGATATTACGGACCGTAGATGGTGAAATCCCTAAATTCCTTGCAATAGCTGGTTGAGAAATGTTGTTCTTAAAAAAATTTGCTCTCGCATTTGCCGACAAAGTGTTGACCCTCGCCCCGTCCTTGTTTGTGAATGACTGAGCATTTCATGGAAGCTGCTTTTATACCCAATCATGGCACCCACCTGTTCCCAATTCACCTGTGGCATGTTCCAAATAAGTGTTTGATGAGCATTCTCAGTTTTTTTTGCCACTTGTGCCAGCTTTTTTGAAACATGTTGCAGGCATCAAATTCCAAATGAGCTAATATTTGCAAAAAAATAACAAAGTTTCTTCAAAGTATCTCGTCTTTGCAGTCTATTCAATTGAATATAAGTTGAAAAGGATTTGCAAATCATTGTATTCTGTTTTTATTTACCATTTACACAACGTGCCAACTTCACTGGTTTTGTATAAAATATACAACATTGAAGTATTCCACTGCCAAGCATGTGTGAATAATTGACACCTTGAGACGTATCCTGATGCAAAAACACAACTTTCTCACAAACACGTTGTCCAAATGACATTTTAGTTTGAGGAAGATAAGCACGATAGTATTTGTGTGCAGTAAACATGCTCGTACTGAACACAGTGGCACCATGAACACTATCATGGTTGGCTGCTGAAGAGGACGAACGAGCATGAGAGGACGACAGCATGCAGGTTATATGGCAGATGTTACATAACAAACACCCACCATTATGGTCATTTTTATCGCCACATGTTAACTCTACACGGTGTAATAAATGTCATATTGCATACAGCAGTGTTTTTCAACCTTTTTTGAGCCGAGGCACATTTTTTTGCGTTGAAAAAATCCGGAGGCACACCACCAGCAGAAATCATAAACTCAGTTGACAGTAAAAAGTTGTTGTCGCAATTGTTGGATATGACTTTAAAGCATAACCAAGCATGCATCGCTATAGCTCTTGTCTCAAAGTAGGTGTACTGTCACCACCTGTTACATCACACCGTGACTTATTTAGAGTTTTTTGCTGTTTTCCTGTGTGTAGTGTTTTAGTTCTTGTCTTGCGCTCCTATTTTGGTGTTTTTTTCTCTTTTTTTGGTATTTTCCTGTAGCAGTTTCATGTCCTCCTTTGAGCGATATTTCCCCGCATCTACTTTGTTTTTATCCTTTTATGTGGGGACATTCTTGATTGTCACGTCATGTTCGGATGTACATTGTGGACGCCGTCTTTGCTCCACAGTAAGTTTTTGCTGTCGTCCAGCATTCTGTTTTTGTTTACTTTGTAGCCAGTTCAGTTTTAGTTTCGTTCTGCATAGCCTTCCCTAAGCTTCAATGCATTTTCTTAGGGGCACTTACCTTTTGTTTATTTTTGATTTAAAGGGTAACATTATCACAATTTCAGAATGGTTAAAACCATTAAAAATCAGTTCCCAGTGGCTTATTTTATTTTTCGAAGTTTTTTTCAAAATTTTACCCATCCATCCATCCATCCATCCATCCATCCATCTTCTTCCGCTTATCCGAGGTCGGGTCGCGGGGGCAGCAGCCTAAGCAGGGAAGCCCAGACTTCCCTCTCCCCAGCCACTTCGTCCAGCTCCTCCCGGGGGATCCCGAGGCGTTCCCAGGCCAGCCGGGAGACATAGTCTTCCCAACGTGTACTGGGTCTTCCCCGCGGCCTCCTACCGGTCGGACGTGCCCTAAACACCTCCCTAGGGAGGCGTTCGGGTGGCATCCTGACCAGATGCCCGAACCACCTCATCTGGCTCCTCTCGATGTGGAGGAGCAGCGGCTTTACTTTGAGCTCCCCCCGGATTGCAGAGCTTCTCACCCTATCTCTAAGGGAGAGCGCTGCCACCCGGCGGAGGAAACTCATTTCGGCCGCTTGTACCCGTGATCTTGTCCTTTCGGTCATAACCCAAAGCTCATGACCACAGGTGAGGATGGGAACGTAGATCGACCGGTAAATTGAGAGCTTTGCCTTCCGGCTCAGCTCCTTCTTCACCACAACGGATCGATACAGCGTCTGCATTACTGAAGACGCCGCACCGATCCGCCTGTCGATCTCACGATCCACTCTTCCCTCACTCATGAACAAGACTCCGAGGTACTTGAACTCCTCCACTTGGGGCAAGATCTCCTCCCCAACCCGGAGATGGCACTCCACCCTTTTCCGGGCGAGAACCATGGACTCGGACTTGGAGGTGCTGATTCTCATCCCAGTCGCTTCACACTCGGCTGCGAACCGATCCAGTGAGAGCTGAAGATCCTGGCCAGATGAAGCCATCAGGACCACATCATCTGCAAAAAGCAGAGACCTAATCCTGCAGCCACCAAACCAGATCCCCTCAACGCCTTGACTGCGCCTAGAAATTCTGTCCATAAAAGTTATGAACAGAATTGGTGACAAAGGGCAGCCTTGGCGGAGTCCAACCCTCACTGAAACGTGTCCGACTTACTGCCGGCAATGCGGACCAAGCTCTGGCACTGAGCATACAGGGAGCGGACTGCCACAATCAGACAGTCCGATACCCCATACTCTCTGAGCACTCCCCACAGGACTTCCCGAGGGACACGGTCGAATGCCTTCTCCAAGTCCACAAAACACATGTAGACTGGTTGGGCAAACTCCCATGCACCCTCAAGGACCCTGCCGAGAGTATAGAGCTGGTCCACAGTTCCACGACCAGGACGAAAACCACACTGTTCCTCCTGAATCCGAGGTTCGACTATCCGGCGTAGCCTCCTCTCCAGTACACCTGAATAGACCTTACCGGGAAGGCTGAGGAGTGTGATCCCACGATAGTTAGAGCACACCCTCCGGTTCCCCTTCTTAAAGAGAGGAACCACCACCCCGGTCTGCCAATCAAGAGGTACCGCCCCCGATGTCCACGCGATGCTGCAGAGTCTTGTCAACCAAGACAGCCCCACAGCATCCAGAGCCTTAAGGAACTCCGGGCGGATCTCATCTACCCCCGGGGCCTTGCCACCGAGGAGCTTTTTAACTACCTTAGCAACCTCAGCCCCAGAAATAGAAGAGCCCACCACAGACTCCCCAGGCACTGCTTCCTCATAGGAAGACGTGTTGGTGGGATTGAGGAGGTCTTCGAAGTATTCCCTCCACCGATCCACAACATCCGCAGTCGAGGTCAGCAGAACACCATCCTCACCATACACGGTGTTGATAGTGCACTGCTTCCCCTTGCTGAGGCGGCGCATGGTGGTCCAGAATTGCTTCGAAGCCGTCCGGAAGTCGTTTTCCATGGCTTCCCCGAACTCCTCCCATGTCCGAGTTTTTGCCTCTGCGACCGCTGAAGCCGCACAACGCTTGGCCTGTCGGTACCTGTCCGCTGCCTCGGGAGTCCTATGAGCCAAAAGAACCCGATAGGACTCCTTCTTCAGCTTGACGGCATCCCTCACCGCCGGTGTCCACCAACGGGTTCTAGGAATACCGCCACGACAAGCACCAACTACCTTGCGGCCACAGCTCCAATCAGCCGCCTCGACCATAGAGGCGCGGAACATGGTCCATTCAGACTCAATGTCCAGCACCTCCCTCGTGACATGTTCAAAGTTCTTCCGGAGGTGGGAATTGAAACTCTCTCTGACAGGAGACTCTGCCAGACGTTCCCAGCAAACCCTCACAATGCGTTTGGGCCTGCCAGGTCTGTCCGGCATCCTCCCCCACCATCGCAGCCAACTCACCACCAGGTGGTGATCGGCAGAAAGCTCCGCCCCTCTCTTCACCCGAGTGTCCAAAACATGAGGCCGCAAATCCGATGACACAACTACAAAGTCGATCATGGAACTGCGGCCTAGGGTGTCCTGGTGCCAAGTGCACATATGGACACCCTTATGTTTGAACATGGTGTTCGTTATGGACAATCTGTGACGGGCACAAAAGTCCAATAACAAAACACCGCTCGGGTTCAGATCCGGGCAGCCGTTCTTCCCAATCACGCCTCTCCAGGTTTCACTGTCGTTGCCAACATGAGCATTGAAGTCCCCCAGTAGAACGAGGGAATCACCCGGGAGAGCACTCTCAAGTACTCCCTCGAGTGAATCCAAAAAGGGTGGGTACTCTGAGCTGCGGTTTGGCGCGTAAGCGCAAACCACAGTCAGGACCCGTTCCCCTACCCGAAGGCGGAGGGAAGCTACCCTCTCGTCCACCGGGTTGAACTCCAACGTACAGGCTCTGAGCCGGGGGGAAACAAGAATTGCCACCCCAGCCCGTCGCCTCTCACTGCCGGCAACGCCAGAGTGGAAGAGAGTCCAGCCCCTCTCGAGAGAACTGGTTCCAGAGCCCTTGCTGTGCGTCGAAGTGAGTCCGACTATATCTAGCCGGAACTTCTCCACCTCGCGCACTAGCTCAGGCTCCTTCCCCCCCAGCGAGGTGACGTTCCACGTCCCAAGAGCCAGCTTCTGTAGCCGAGGATCGGACCGCCAAGTGCCCTGCCTTCGGCCGCCGCCCAGCTCACATCGCACCCGACCTCTATGACCCCTGCTATGGGTGGTGAGCCCATTGGAGGGGGGACCCACGTTGCCTCTTCGGGCTGTGCCCGGCCGGGCCCCATGGGGACAGGCCCGGCCACCAGGCGCTCGCCATCGTGCCCCACCTCCGGGCCTGGCTCCAGAGGGGGGCCCCAGTGACCCGCGTCCGGGCGAGGGAAATCTGGGTCCTTGGTTTTTATTTTTCATGGAGGTCTTCGAGCTGCTCTTTGTCTGATCCCTCACCTAGGACTAGTTTGTCTTGGGAGACCCTACCAGGGGGCATAAAGCCCCCGGACAACATAGCTCCCAGGATCATTGGGACACGCAAACTCCTCTACCACGTTAAGGTGGCAGCTCAGAGAGGAGAAAACATTTTTTACCCATCACGCAATATCCCTAAAAAAAGCTTCAAAGTGCCTGATTTTAACCACCCGTCCATTTTCCTGTGACGTCACATAGTGAAGCCAACACAAACAAACATGGCGGAAAGAACAGCAAGCTATAGCGACATTAGCTCGAATTCAGACTCGGATTTCAGCGGCTTAAGCGATTCAACAGATTACGCATGTATTGAAACGGATGGTTGTAGTGTGGAGGCAGGTAGCGAAAACAAAATTGAAGAAGAAACTGAAGCTATTGAGCCATATCGGTTTGAACCGTATGCAAGCGAAACCGACGAAAACGACACGACAGCCAGCGACACGGGAGAAAGCGAGGACGAATTCGGCGATCGCCTTCTAACCAACGATTGGTATGTGTTTGTTTGGCATTAAAGGAAACTAACAACTATGAACTAGGTTTACAGCATATGAAATACATTTGGCAACAACATGCACTTTGAGAGTGCAGACAGCCCAATTTTCATCAATTAATATATTCTGTAGACATACCCTCATCTGTGTTCTTTTCCTGAAAGCTGATCCGTCCAGTTTTGGAGTTGATGTCAGCAGGCCAGGGAAGCTAGGGTCGATAGGGGGTTTAGCTCGCTCGTCTGCGGGAACAAACTGCCGCCATTGCTTGCCGTGCTAGCGAGGTCCTTTGTCCCTGAATTGTACACACACTCCGGCAGATTCAATGGGGGTCTGGCGGCAGATTTCTTTGACTTTATCGTTGGAAATGCATCTGCTTTGAGTGTCGCAGGATATCCACACATTCTTGCCATCTCTGTCGTAGCATAGCTTTCGTCGGTAAAGTGTGCGGAACAAACGTCCAATTTCTTGCCACTTTCGTGTCTTTGGGCCACTGGTGCAACTTGAATCCGTCCCTGTTCGTGTTGTTACACCCTCCGACAACACACCGACGAGGCATGATGTCTCCAAGGTACGGAAAACAGTCGAAAAAAACGGAAAATAACAGAGCTGATTTGACTCGGTGTTTGTAATGTGTTTGAGAAAATGGCGGCTTGCTTCCCGATGTGACGCCTTGTTGTGACGTCATCGCTCCGAGAGCGAATATTAGAAAGGCGTTTAATTCGCCAAAATTCACCCATTTAGAGTTCGGAAATCGGTTAAAAAAATATATGGTCTTTTTTCTGCAACATCAAGGTATACAGGTAAAAGCCAGTAAATTAGAATATTTTGAAAAACTTGATTTATTTCAGTAATTGCATTCAAAAGGTGTAACTTGTACATTATATTTATTCATTGCACACAGACTGATGCATTCAAATGTTTATTTCATTTAATTTTGATGATTTGAAGTGGCAACAAATGAAAATCCAAAATTCCGTGTGTCACAAAATTAGAATATTACTTAAGGCTAATACAAAAAAGGGATTTTTAGAAATGTTGGCCAACTGAAAAGTATGAAAATGAAAAATATGAGCATGTACAATACTCAATACTTGGTTGGAGCTCCTTTTGCCTCAATTACTGCGTTAATGCGGCGTGGCATGGAGTCGATGAGTTTCTGGCACTGCTCAGGTGTTATGAGAGCCCAGGTTGCTCTGATAGTGGCCTTCAACTCTTCTGCGTTTTTGGGTCTGGCATTCTGCATCTTCCTTTTCACAATACCCCACAGATTTTCTATGGGGCTAAGGTCAGGGGAGTTGGCGGGCCAATTTAGAACAGAAATACCATGGTCCGTAAACCAGGCACGGGTAGATTTTGCGCTGTGTGCAGGCGCCAAGTCCTGTTGGAACTTGAAATCTCCATCTCCATAGAGCAGGTCAGCAGCAGGAAGCATGAAGTGCTCTAAAACTTGCTGGTAGACGGCTGCGTTGACCCTGGATCTCAGGAAACAGAGTGGACCGACACCAGCAGATGACATGGCACCCCAAACCATCACTGATGGTGGAAACTTTACACTAGACTTCAGGCAACGTGGATCCTGTGCCTCTCCTGTCTTCCTCCAGACTCTGGGACCTCGATTTCCAAAGGAAATGCGAAATTTGCATGGTTGGGTGATGGTTTGGGGTGCCATGTCATCTGCTGGTGTCGGTCCACTCTGTTTCCTGAGATCCAGGGTCAACGCAGCCGTCTACCAGCAAGTTTTAGAGCACTTCATGCTTCCTGCTGCTGACCTGCTCTATGGAGAGGGAGATTTCAAGTTCCAACAGGACTTGGCGCCTGCACACAGCGCAAAATCTACCCGTGCCTGGTTTACGGACCATGGTATTTCTGTTCTAAATTGGCCCGCCAACTCCCCTGACCTTAGCCCCATAGAAAATCTGTGGGGTATTGTGAAAAGGAAGATGCAGAATGCCAGACCCAAAAACGCAGAAGAGTTGAAGGCCACTATCAGAGCAACCTGGGCTCTCATAACACCTGAGCAGTGCCAGAAACTCATCGACTCCATGCCACGCCGCATTAACGCAGTAATTGAGGCAAAAGGAGCTCCAACCAAGTATTGAGTATTGTACATGCTCATATTTTTCATTTTCATACTTTTCAGTTGGCCAACATTTCTAAAAATTCCTTTTTTGTATTAGCCTTAAGTAATATTCTAATTTTGTGACACACGGAATTTTGGATTTTCATTTGTTGCCACTTCAAATCATCAAAATTAAATGAAATAAACATTTGAATGCATCAGTCTGTGTGCAATGAATAAATATAAAGTACAAGTTACACCTTTTGAATGCAATTACTGAAATAAATCAAGTTTTTCAAAATATTCTAATTTACTGGCTTTTACCTGTATATTGACGCTTACGTAGGTCTGGTGATAATGTTCCCCTTTAAGCATAAGACACCTTTTTACCTGCATCTACAAAGCAATTAGCTACCGGCTGCCACCTACTGATATGGAAGAGTATTACACGGTTACCCTGCCGAGCTCTCGACAGCACCGACACTCAACAACAACAACACATAATTTGCAGACTATAATTATTGGTTTGCAAAAAATGTTTTTAAGCCAAATATGTGAAATTAGATAATCTCAGTGGTTGAAAAACACTGGCATACACAATGTAACAACATTAAGGGGTGGGTCATGAGGACATAAACGTTAGCAACACTAGCATAAGCTGTGTGAGCTACACGCTAACATTAAATTTTAATATCATGCTAGGTTAGCAAAACTAGCATAACTATGTGAGTTTCATGCTATGACAGCAACACTGTGAGATACATGCTAACATAACGTTTTAATATCATGTTAGGTTAGTAAAACTAGCATGGCTATATGAGCTACATTTTAATATCATGCTATGTTAGCAACACTGGCATAGTTATGTTAGCTAAATGCTAACATTACAATTTAACATCGTTCCAAGTTAGCAACACTATCATAGCTATATGAGCTACATGCTAACATTACACTTTAACATCATCCAATGTTAGCAACACAAACATAGCTATGTAAGCTACAGGCTAACATTACACTTTAACATTGTGCTAGGTTAGCAATACTACCATAGCTATGTGAGCTACATGCTAACATTACACCATATTGTGAGGGTAGCAACATTAGCATTACTATGTGTGCTACATGCTAACATTACATTTTAACATCATACCATGTACAATTTAACATCATTCCATGTTAGCAACACTGTCATAGCTATATAGAATAGAATAGAATATATCTTTATTGTCATTGTACATTGTACAACAGAATCGTAAGCAAAAACTAATATGAACCACATGCTAACATTACACTTTAACATCATTCCATGTCAGCAACAATGTCATAGCTCTTTGAGCCACATGCTAACATTACACTTTAAACATCATTCCAAGTTAGCAACACTGTCATAGCTATATGAGCTACATGCTAACATTACAATTTAACATCATCCAATGTTAGCAACACAAACATAGCTAACATTACACTTTAACACTGTGCTAGGTTAGCAATACTACCATAGCTATGTGAGCTACATGCTAACATTACACTATATTGTGAGGTTAGTAACACGAGCATAGCTATATGAGCTACATGCTAACATTACACATCATGTGAGGTTAGCAACATTAGCATTACTATGTGAGCTACATGCTAACATTACATTTTAATATCATGTTAAGTAAACAACACTAGCATAGCTATGCGAGCTACATGCTAACATTACACTTTTACATCATGCTAGGTTAGCAACACTGGCATAGCTATGTGAGCTAAATGCTAACATTACAATTTAACATCATCCAATGTTAGCAACACTAGTATCGATATATGAACTCCATGCTATCATTACACTTTAACATCATACCATATACAATTTAACATCATTCCAAGTTAGCAACAATGTCATAGCTATATGAGCTACATGCTAACATTACACTTTAACATCATTCCATGGCATAGCCATGTGAGCTAAATGCTAACATTACAATTTAACATCATTCCATGTTAGCAACACTAGTATCGGTATATGAACTCCATGCTATCATTACACTTTAACATCATACCATATACAATTTAACATCATTCCAAGTTAGCAACAATGTCATAGCTATATGAGCTACATGCTAACATTACACTTTAACATCATTCCATGTACAATTTAACCTCATTCCAAGTTAGCAACAATGTCATAGCTATATGAGCTAGATGCTAACATTACACTTTAACATCATTCCATGTCAGCAACACTGTCATAGCTATATGAGCTACATGCTAACATTACACTTTAACACTGTGCTAGGTTAGCAATACTACCATAGCTATGTGAGCTACATGCTAACATTACACATCATGTGAGGGTAGCAACATTAGCATTACTATGTGAGCTACATGCTAACATTACACATCATGTGAGGGTAGCAACATTAGCATTACAATGTGTGCTACATGCTAACATTACATTTTAATATCATGTTCAGTAAACCACACTAGCATAGCTATGCGAGCTACATGCTAACATGACACTTTTACATCATGCTGGGTTAGCAACACTGGTAGAGCCATGTGAGCTACATGCTAACATTACGTTTTACATCATTCAATGTTAAAAACACTAGCATCGCTAAATGAGGTACATGCTAACATTACACTTTAAGAGCAAGCTAGGTTAACAACACGTGCGTAGCTATGCAAGCTACATGCTAACATTAAATTTTAACATCATGTTAGGTGAGCCACACTATCGTGGCAGAGCGAGCTACATGCTAACATTAAATTTTAACATCATGTTAGGTGAGCCACACTATCGTAGCAGAGCGAGCTACATGCTAACATCACACGTCAACATCATGCTGGGTTAGCAACACTGGTAGAGCCATGTGAGCTACATGCTAACATTACGTTTTACATCATTCAATGTTAAAAACACTAGCATAGCTAAATGAGGTACATGCTAACATTACACTTTAAGAGCAAGCTAGGTTAACAACACGTGCGTAGCTATGCAAGCTACATGCTAACATTCAATTTTAACATCATGTTAGGTGAGCCACACTATCGTGGCAGAGCGAGCTACATGCTAACATTAAATTTTAACATCATGTTAGGTGAGCCACACTATCGTAGCAGAGCGAGCTACATGCTAACATCACACTTCAACATCATGCTAGGTTAACAACACTGGTAGAGCCATGTGAGCTACATGCTAACATTACGTTTTACATCATTCAATGTTAAAAACACTAGCATAGCTAAATGAGGTACATGCTAACATTACACTTTAAGAGCAAGCTAGGTTAACAACACGTGCGTAGCTATGCAAGCTACATGCTAACATTAAATTTTAACATCATGTTAGGTGAGCCACACTATCGTGGCAGAGCGAGCTACATGCTAACATTAAATTTTAACATCATGTTAGGTGAGCCACACTATCGTAGCAGAGCGAGCTACATGCTAACATCACACTTCAACATCATGCTAGGTTAACAACACTAGTATAGCCATGTGAGCTACATGCTAACATTACATTTGACATCATTATTCAATGTTAGCAACACTTGTGTAGCTATGCAAGCTACATGCTAACATTACATTTTAACATCATGTTAGGTGAGCCACACTATCGTAGCAGAGCGAGCTACATGCTAACATCACACTTCAACATCATGCTAGGTTAACAACACTAGTATAGCCATGTGAGCTACATGCTAACATTACATTTAACATCATTATTCAATGTTAGCAACACTAGCATAGCTATGAGAGCTACATGCTAACATACACTGTAAAAAAAAAAATCAGTAAAAAAACGGTCATCTACTGGCAGCTACGGCTGCCAAACGAAAACCATAAAATTAAAGTAAAATATTGTAAACCAAATAATGATCAAAAACATATTTACAGAAATTTTCATGAAACGTTTTGCGGAAAAATATCGTAATTTTACAGATTTTTACTAAATTATTAAGATCAACCATCTTTTATAAAGTGACGATGCAAACAGTTCTGCAGAAAAATACCTTTATTCGATTGTTAGTATGGACATAGACTTTTATATAACAAGCTACATATTTAATGAAAGATAATTACTGTAATTTTACATGAATTTGAAAGTAAATTAAGAAAACAGAAAATGCTATGTATAATTAATTTGGTATTTTTCTGTAAAAAAAATAGAAATATACATAGTTTGTCATTACTGGCATATTACTTAAAATAACAGGCGGATTGTTTATTTACAGATAATGTCTTCAATTCTACAGTTTTATAAACTATTAAAAAAAAAAAAAAAAATACAGTAGAAATTTAGAGTAAATTAACCAAAAAAATAGGATTTTTTTTTACAGTGTAACACTTCAACATTATGCTAAGTTAACAACACTAGTATAGTTCTGTGAGCTACATGCGAACATGACATTTAACATCATTATTCAATGTTTATTAGTCAGTGATTAATGTTCTGTGTCTTGTAATGTAAGAAATCTGCGTTCAAAGAACTCCGGCTTATTAGTGATTCCCAGAGCCCAAAAAAAGTCTGCGGGCTATAGAGCGTTTTCTATTGGGGCTCCAGTACTATGGAATGCCCTCCCGGTAACAATTAGAGATGCTACCTCAGTAGAAGCATTTAAGTCCCATCTTAAAACTCATTTGTATACTCTAGCCTTAAATAGCCCCCCTGTTAGACCAGTTGATCTGCCGTTTCTTTTCTTTTCTCCTCTGCTCCCCTTTTCCTTGAGGGGGGGGGGGGCACAGGTCCGGTGGCCATGGATGAAGTGCTGGCTGTCCAGAGTCGGGACCCGGGGTGGACCGCTCGCCTGTGCATCGGCTGGGAACATCTCTGCGCTGCTGACCCGTCTCCACTCGGGATGGTGTCCTGCTGGCCCCACTATGGACTGGACTCTTACTATTATGTTGGATCCACTATGGACTGGACTCTCACAATATTATGTCAGACCCACTCGACATCCATTGCTTTCGGTCTCCCCTAGAGGGGGGGGGGTTACCACATATGCGGTCCTCTCCAAGGTTTCTCATAGTCATTCACATCGACGTCCCACTGGGGTGAGTTTTTCCTTGCCCGTATGTGGGCTTTGTACCGAGGATGTCGTTGTGGCTTGTGCAGCCCTTTGAGACACTTGTGATTTAGGGCTATATAAATAAAGATTGATTGATTGATTGATTGATTGAATGTCCAGTATTATTATGTATTTTAAAATGTACTGCTTTTATATTTCCTGTATTTTATATTATTACTTTTAACCGGTTTTATATTTTAATTTTTTATCCTGTAAAGCATCTTTGAGTACTCTGAAAAGCGCTATACCAAATAAAATGTATTGTTATTATTATTCAATGTTAGCAATTAGGGCTGCGAATCTTTGGGTGTCCCACGATTCGATTCAATATCGATTCCTGGGGTCACGATTCGATTCAAAATCGATTTTTTTTCTCTCGATTCAACGCGATTCTCGATTCAAAAACGATATTTTCCCGATTCAAAAGGATTCTCTATTCAATCAATACATAGGATTTCAGCAGGATCTACCCCAGTCTGCTGACATGCAAGCAGAGAAGTAGATTTTTGTAAAAAGCTTTTTTAATTGTAAAGGACAATGTTTTATCAACTGATTGCAATAATGTACATTTGTTTTAACTATTAAATGAACAAAAAATATGACTTTTTTTTATCTTTGTGAAAATATTGGACACAGTGAGTTGTCAAGCTTATGAGATGTGATACAAGTGTAAGCCACTGTGACACTATTTTTTTTATTTTTATAAATGTCTAATGATAATGTCAATGAGGGATTTTTAATCACTGCTATGTTGAAATTGTAACTAATATTGATACTGTTGTTGATAATATTCATTTTTGTTTCACTACTTTTGGATTGTTCTGTGTCATGTTCTGCATTTCTCTTCTGTTTTCCATCAGTTTGAGCCCGTGTCCTTTTCTTTTTTAAGTGACACAGTTAGTCATATGAAGCCCTCTGGTTCTCCTGCAGATGCCCTCCCACCTCGCCTGTTTAAGGAGGTACTTGCTAATATTGGATCAAGTGTCCTTAACATTATCAAAAGTAGCCTCTCTTCTGGAATAGTTCCAGTAGAGTTTAAACATGCAGTGGTACGACCTCTACTTAAAAAACCCAGCCTCGACCCCTCTCTCCTCTCTAACTTCAGACCTATCTCTAATCTTCCATACATTTCCAAAATATTAGAGAAGGTTGTCTACAGTCAGTTGTTGCCCTTCTTAGAGGATAATGGTATCACTGAGCTGTTCCAGTCCGGTTTTAAAGCCCTCCACAGCACAGAGTCAGCGCTTCTAAAAGTTTTTAACGATATCCTCCTGTCCACTGATTCTGGTAAATATGTTGTCCTGGTGCTTTTAGATCTGTCTGCTGCGTTCGACACCGTCGACCACGCCACCTTAATCACTCGTCTTGAGAACTGTGTGGGCATTAAGGGCGTCGCCCTCAACTGGTTCCGGTCGTACCTAACCGACAGGAGTTTTTGTGTAAAAGTAGACAGTTTTATGTCGTCCACAGCTCCTTTACCACATGGGGTCCCCCAGGGCTCAATCCTTGCCCCAATTTTATTTGCGCTTTACCTTCTCCCCCTTGGTTCTATTTTTAGGAAGTACAGTATTGCATTTCATTTTTATGCCGATGATTGCCAGATTTATTTTCCCATGGCACAAAATAACACGGTTCAACGTCTTATTGACTGCCTGCACGACATCAAAGTCTGGCTTTCAGCTAACTTCCTGAGCCTAAATGAAGATAAAACAGAAGTTATGTTGTTCGGTCCAAGTCGCTCTCCCTCCCCCAACGTTGACCTCGGCACTCTGACCCCGTATCTCAGCGACTCTGTCACAAACCTGGGGGTAAAGTTTGACTCAGATTTTAAATTCGAAAAACAAATCAGCAGCGTCGTTCAAAAAAGCTTTTATCAATTACGCCAAATAGCGAAAGTGAAACCGCTTCTATCAAGACATGATCTTGAGAAATTAATCCACGCTTTTATCTCGACTCGTCTCGATTATTGTAATGCCCTGTATGTTGGCATTAGCCAGGCCTCCCTCGCCCGCCTGCAGCTCGTGCAGAACTCTGCTGCTCGTCTGCTAACACAGACCCGCAGACGTGAGCACATCACCCCTATTTTAGCGTCCCTTCACTGGCTCCCTGTGCGTTACCGAATACATTTTAAACTCCTTTTATTTGTTTTTAAATGTCTAAACAACCTCGCGCCAACCTATCTCTCCGACCTCCTTCAGCCTTACTGCCCCACCCGATCCTTAAGATCAGCCGATCAGCTGCTGTTGACGGTCCCTGACACAAGGCTGAAGCTTAGAGGTGACAGAGCTTTCGCCGTTGCTGCTCCCAAGCTCTGGAACGACCTACCCCTGAGTGTTAGACAAGCCTCCTCTCTTCCTGTTTTTAAATCTCTCTTAAAAACATACTTTTATTCCATGGCTTTTAACACTGAGTGATATCCATCCTGCAATGGCGCCCCATAATACACCTGCTGTGATCCTGTTTTTATGTTTTTATGTTTTTATTAATTCTATTTTAATTATTTATTTTTTATCGTGTTCTGTTTGTGTTGTGTTGTGTTTGCTCGGTACTCGTTTTATCTTTTAACCTGTTCATTGTACAGCACTTTGGCTACCCCTGTGGTAAATTTTAAATGTGCTCTATAAATAAAGTTGATTTGATTTGATTTGATTTGTGTCGTGTTTGTGCCTCCTCTCAATTGCTCTGTTTATTGCAGTTCTGAGTGTTGCTGGGTCGGGTTTGGTTTTGGAATTGGATTGCATTGTTATGGTATTGCTGTGTATTGTTTTGTTGGATTGATTAATTAAAAAAAAAAAAAAAAAAAAAAAAAAAAAAAATGAGGTGGCGACTTGTCCAGGGTGTACCCCGCCTTCCGCCCGATTGTAGCTGAGATAGGCTCCAGCGCCCCCCGCGACTCCAAAGGGAATAAGCGGTAGAAAATGGATGGATGACAGGATGCAATGCGTCTCCCATAATAATGTGACCTCGGACTATGTTAAGGTAACGTGCGGAGTTCCTCAGGGTTCGGTTCTTGGCCCTGCACTCTTTAGTATTTACATGCTGCCGCTAGGCGACATCATACGCAAATACGGTGTTAGCTTTCATTGCTATGCTGATGACACCCAACTCTACATGCCCCTAAAGCTGACCAACACGCCGGATTGTAGTCAGCTGGAGGCGTGTCTTAATGAAATTAAACAATGGATGTCCGCTAACTTCTTGCAACTCAACGCCAAGAAAACGGAAATGCTGATTATCGGTCCTGCTAAACACCGACATTTATTTAATAATACCACCTTAACATTTGACAACCAAACAATTACACAAGGCGAATCAGTAAAGAATCTGGGTATTATCTTCCACCCAACTCTCTCCTTTGAGTCACACATTAAGAGTGTTACTAAAACGGCCTTCTTTCATCTCCGTAATATCGCTAAAATCCGTTCTATTTTATCCACTAGCGACGCTGAGATCATTATTCATGCGTTCGTTACGTCTCGTCTCGACTACTGTAACGTATTATTTTCGGGTCTCCCTATGTCTAGCATTAAAAAATTACAGTTGGTACAAAATGCGGCTGCTAGACTTTTGACAAGAACAAGAAAGTTTGATCATATTACGCCTATACTGGCTCACCTGCACTGGCTTCCTGTGCACTTAAGATGTGACTTTAAGGTTTTACTACTTACGTATAAAATACTACACGGTCTAGCTCCGTCCTATCTCGTCGATTGCATTGTACCATATGTCCCGGCAAGAAATCTGCGTTCAAAGAACTCCGGCTTATTAGTGATTCCCAGAGCCCAAAAAAAGTCTGCGGGCTATAGAGCGTTTTCTATTGGGGCTCCAGTACTATGGAATGCCCTCCCGGTAACAATTAGAGATGCTACCTCAGTAGAAGCATTTAAGTCCCATCTTAAAACTCATTTGTATACTCTAGCCTTTAAATAGCCCCCCTATTGGACCAGTTGATCTGCCGTTTCTTTTCTTTTCTCCTCTGCTCCCCTTTTCCTTGAGGGGGGGGGGGCACAGGTCCGGTGGCCATGGATGAAGTGCTGGCTGTCCAGAGTCGGGACCCGGGGTGGACCGCTCGCCTGTGCATCGGCTGGGAACATCTCTGCGCTGCTGACCCGTCTCCGCTCGGGATGTTTTCCTGCTGACCCCACTGTGGACTGGACTCTTACTGTTATGCTGGATCCACTATGGACTGGACTCTCACAATATTATGTCAGACCCACTCGACATCCATTGCATTCGGTCTCCCTAGGTGATGCTCATGCACCTCATGCTAGGTGAGCAAAACTAGCATCACTGGGTAAAATTTGTGCTAACTGCTGCATTTTAACATCATTAAGTTAGCGCTTTATAGTTAAAGTTTGATTTGATGTGAGCTACATGCTAATATTACATTTTAACATCATGCTAGACTAGCAAAACTAGCATCACTATGTAAAATTTGTGCTAACTGCTGCATTTTAACATCACTAAGTTAGCGCTTTATTATTAAAGCTTGATTTGATGTGAGCTACATGCTAATATTACATTTTAACATCATGCTAGGTGAGCAAAACTAGCATCACTGGGTAAAATTTGTGCTAACTGCTGCATTTTAACATCATTAAGTTAGCGCTGTATAGTTAAAGCTTGATTTGATGTGAGCTACATGCTAATATTACATTTTAACATCATGCTAGACTAGCAAAACTAGCATCACTATGTAAAATTTGTGCTAACTGCTGCATTTTAACATCACTAAGTTAGCGCTTTATTATTAAAGCTTGATTTGATGTGAGCTACATGCTAATATAACATTTTAACATCATACTAGGTTAGCGAAACCTGCATGACTTTGTAAGATTTGTGCTAACTGCTGCATTTTAACATCACTAAGTTAGCGCTTTATTATTAAAGCTTGATTTGATGTGAGCTACATGCTAATATAACATTTTAACATCATACTAGGTTAGCGAAACCTGCATGACTTTGTAAGATTTGTGCTAACTGCTGCGTTTTAACATCATTAAGTTAGCGCTTTATAATTAAAGCTTGATTTGATGTGAGCTACATGCTAACATTGCACTTTAACATCATGCTAGGTTAGTGAAATTAGCATCACTATGTAAAATGTGTGCTAACTGCTGCATTTTAACATCATTAAGTTAGCGCTTTATAGTTAAAGCTTGATTTGATGTGAGCTACATGCTAATATTACATTTTAACATCAGGCTAAGTTAGCAACACCTAGCCTAGCTATGTGAGCTACATGCTAACATTGCATTTTAACATCATGCTAAGTTAGCAACACCTAGCCTAGCTATGTGAGCCACATGCTAACATTGCATTTTAACATCATGCTAAGTTAGCAACATCTAGCCTAGGTATGTGAGCTACATGCTAATATTACATTTTAACATCATGCTAAGTTAGCAACACTTAGCCTAGCTATGTGAGCTAAATGCTAACATTAATCATTAGGGGGTGGGGGGGGGGGGTGGGGGGTTACCCACATATGCGGTCCTCTCCAAGGTTTCTCATAGTCATTCACATCGACGTCCCACTGGGGTGAGTTTTTCCTTGCCCTTATGTGGGCTCTGTACCGAGGATGTCGTTGTGGCTTGTGCAGCCCTTTGAGACACTTGTGATTTAGGGCTATATAAATAAACATTGATTGATTGATTGATTGAAAATGGATGGATGGAAAAATAAAAAATAAATCGATTTTTAAAAAATGAGAATCGATTCCAAATCGCACAACTTGAGAATCGCGATTCGAATTCGAATCGAGTTTCCCCCCACACCCCTATTAGCAACACTCGTCTACTACCATACATTTATTATTGAGTGTCCTCTAATGGCATTAAACATGCAGTACGCTTTCTGTCCACTAGAGGACGCCATCTCGTTTGTTTTTTGACTTGCTGTTTCTCCAGACGAGTTTGCGAGCGCGCGCCAGCGTCCTTCATCGTGCATACTAATTATGACAGTAATGAAGACGTCCGCGTGGCCGTGTAGTGGGAAAAAACGCGTGGAGACGTTTTGTAAACACTTCTTTTCGTCACGGCCGACCGTGACGTCATCAGCCCGTCCTCGTGGCGCGAGACGGACGCTGCTATTCGCGCGACATCATCCTCATCCTCATCACCGCCATCCTCCTCATCATCATCACACACGCACGTACACGCACACGCGTGCACACACACGCGCGCGCGCACGCACGGTGCGTGTTCCTTTTGGTTGCGCTGCTTTCGGACTCTGCTGAAGGAAGGAATCAAGGAAGGAAGGAAGGAAGGAAGGATCATTTGTCCACGGACGTGCACGCTTCTTGCACCCGGCCATGGCGCCCACGGCTCGGTTCGCGGGAGAGCGTAAGTCCTTTGCTCTTTTTTTTTTTTTTTTTTTTTTTTTTGCACCACGCACGTCGCCCGTGTCACGCGCATCCATCTTTAAAAACCAAACGGCATCAAAAATGTGCTTTGAAAAAAAAAAGAAGCTAAAGTGAAGTAGCTTTAAGTCACATTATGCTAGCAAGTTGTGTGTTGGACATGGCAGCATATCATAGCAGGCACCTGCTAGCGTGCACACACACGCCCCCTGGTGGCTACGAGCGGCACAGCGTGTGTGTGATGCCATGCTAGTTGACAGTAGAGAGACCTTGTTCCTGCACATTTTCTACCTTTGTTGAAAAAGGAGACACTTTGTCTCTAATTGTTGCAACATTTCATCGTTATTTCTACTTCCATCCATCCATTTTCTACCGCTTGTCCCTTTTGGGGCCGCGGGGGGGTGCTGGAGCCTTTCTCAGCTGCATTCAGGCGGAAGGCGGGTTACACCCTGGACTTGTTAAGTCCTAATTCATGCTAATGAGCTAGGAGTGCTATCCACATTGGACGTAAACACTGTAAGTGTGCACTTGCCCAACATAGTAGATGTCGCATGTCATATAATAACATTAAAGAGTGGGATACAAATGTAAGCAACACTAGCATAGCTATGTGAGCTACATGCTAACATTACATTTTAACATCATGCAATGTTAGCAAAACTAGCATCACTATGCACAATTTTTGCTAACTGCTGTTTTTTTTAACATCGTTACGTTAGCGCTTTATAATTGAAACTTGATTTGATGTGAGCTACATGCTAATATTACATTTTAAAACCATGCAATGTTAGCAAAACTAACATCACTATGCAAGATTTCTGCTAACTGCTGTTTTTTTTTAACATCGTTAAGTTAGCGCTTTATAATTAAAGCTTGATTTGATGTGGTCTACATGCTAATATTACATTTTAACATCATGCAATGTTAGCAAAGCTAGCATCACTATGCACAATTTTTGCTAACTGCTGTTTTTTTTTAACATCGTTACGTTAGCGCTTTATAATTGAAACTTGATTTGATGTGAGCTACATGCTAATATTACATTTTAAAACCATGCAATGTTAGCAAAACTAGCATCACTATGCAAGATTTCTGCTACTGCTGTTTTTTTTTAACATCGTTAAGTTAGCGCTTTATAATTAAAGCTTGATTTGATGTGGTCTACATGCTAATATTACATTTTAACATCATGCAATGTTAGCAAAACTAGCATCACTATGTAAGATTTGTGCTAAATGCTGCATTTTAACATCATTAGGTTAGCGCTTTATAATTAAAGCTTGATTTTTTGTGAGCTACATGCTAATATTACATTTTAACATCATGCAAGGTTAGCGAAACTAGCATCACTATGCAAGATTTCTGCTAACTGCTGTTTTTTTAACATCGTTAAGTTAGCGCTTTATAATTAAAGCTTGATTTGATGTGGTCTACATGCTAATATTACATTTTAACATCATGCAATGTTAGCAAAACTAGCATCACTATGTAAGATTTGTGCTAAATGCTGCATTTTAACATCATTAGGTTAGCGCTTTATAATTAAAGCTTGATTTTTTGTGAACTACATGCTAATATTACATTTTAACATCATGCAAGGTTAGCGAAACTAGCATCACTATGTAAGATTTGTGCTAACTGCTACGTTTTAACATCAATAAGTTAGCGCTTTATAATTAAAGCTTGATTTAAAGTGAGCTACATGCTAATATTACATTTTAACATCATGCCAGGTTAGCAAAACTAGCATCACTATGTAAGATTTGTGCTAACTGCTGCGTTTTAACATCATTAAGTTAGCGCTTTCTAATGCAAGCTTGATTTGATGTGAGCTACATGCTAATATTACATTTTAACATCATGCAATGTTAGCAAAACTAGCATCACTATGTAAGATTTGTGCTAAATGCTGCATTTAACATCATTAGGTTAGCGCTTTATAATTAAAGCTTGATTTTTTTGTGAGCTACATGCTAATATTACATTTTAACATCATGCAAGGTTAGCGAAACTAGCATCACTATGTAAGATTTGTGCTAACTGCTACGTTTTAACATCAATAAGTTAGCGCTTTATAATTAAAGCTTGATTTGATGTGGTCTACATGCTAATATTACATTTTAACATCATGCAATGTTAGCAAAACTAGCATCACTATGTAAGATTTGTGCTAAATGCTGCATTTTAACATCATTAGGTTAGCGCTTTATAATTAAAGCTTGATTTTTTGTGAGCTACATGCTAATATTACATTTTAACATCATGCAAGGTTAGCGAAACTAGCATCACTATGTAAGATTTGTGCTAACTGCTACGTTTTAACATCAATAAGTTAGCGCTTTATAATTAAAGCTTGATTGGATGTGAGCTACATGCTAATATTGCATTTTAACATCACGCTAGGTTAGCAAAACTAGCATCACTGTGTAAGATTTGTGCTAACTGCTGCATTTTAGCATCATTAAGTTAGCGCTTTATAGTTAAAGCTTGATTTAAAGTGAGCTACATGCTAATATTACATTTTAACATCATGCCAGGTTAGCAAAACTAGCATCACTATGTAAGATTTGTGCTAACTGCTGCGTTTTAACATCATTAAGTTAGCGCTTTCTAATGCAAGCTTGATTTGATGTGAGCTACATGCTAATATTACATTTTAAAACCATGCAATGTTAGCAAAACTAGCATCACTATGCACAATTTTTGCTAACTGCTGTTTTTTTTAACATCGTTACGTTAGCGCTTTATAATTGAAACTTGATTTGATGTGAGCTACATGCTAATATTACATTTTAAAACCATGCAATGTTAGCAAAACTAGCATCACTATGCAAGATTTCTGCTAACTGCTGTTTTTTTTAACATCGTTAAGTTAGCGCTTTATAATTAAAGCTTGATTTGATGTGGTCTACATGCTAATATTACATTTTAACATCACGCTAGGTTAGCAAAACTAGCATCACTGTGTAAGATTTGTGCTAACTGCTGCATTTTAGCATCATTAAGTTAGCGCTTTATAGTTAAAGCTTGATTTAAAGTGACCTACATGCTAATATTACATTTTAACATCATACCAGGTTAGCAAAACTAGCATCACTATGTAAGATTTGTGCTAACTGCTGCGTTTTAACATCATTAAGTTAGCGCTTTCTAATGCAAGCTTGATTTGATGTGAGCTACATGCTAATATTACATTTTAACATCATGCAATGTTAGCAAAACTAGCATCACTATGTAAGATTTGTGCTAACTGCTGCATTTTAGCATCATTAAGTTAGCGCTTTATAGTTAAAGCTTGATTTAAAGTGAGCTACATGCTAATATTACATTTTAACATCATGCCAGGTTAGCAAAACTAGCATCACTATGTAAGATTTGTGCTAACTGCTCCGTTTTAACATCATTAAGTTAGCGCTTTCTAATGCAAGCTTGATTTGATGTGAGCTACATGCTAATATTACATTTTAACATCATGCAATGTTAGCAAAACTAGCATCACTATGCAAGATTTGGCTAACTGCTGTTTTTTTTAACATCGTTAAGTTAGCGCTTTATAATTGAAGCTTGATTTGATGTGAGCTACATGCTAATATTACATTTTAACATCATGCAATGTTAGCAAAACTAGCATCACTATGCAAGATTTTGGCTAACTGCTGTTTTTTTAACATCGTTAAGTTAGCGCTTTATAATTGAAGCTTGATTTGATGTGAGCTACATGCTAATATTACATTTTAACATCAGGCTAAGTTAGAAAAAATAACATGCATCACTATGTAAGATTTGTGCTAACTGCTGCATTTTAACATCATTAAGTTAGCGCTTTATAATTAAAGCTTGATTTGATGTGAGCTACATGCTAATATTACACTTTAACATCCCGCTAAGTTAACAGCACTAGCATCACTGTGTAGGATTTGTGCTAACTGCTGCGCTTTAACATCATTAAGTTAGCGCTTTATAATTAAAGCTTGATTTGATGTGAGCTAAATGCTAATATTACATTTTAACATCATGCTAGGTTAACAGCACTAGCATAGTTACTTGAGCTACATGCTAACATTACTCTTTAACATCATGTTAGGTTAGCAAAACTAGCATCACTATGTAAGATTTATGCTAACTGCTGCATTTTAACATCATTAGGTTAGCGCTTTATAATTAAAGCTTGATTTGATGTGAGCTACATGCTAATATTACTCTTTAACATCATGCTAGGTTAGCAAAACTAGCATCATTATGTAAGATCTCTGCTAACTGCTGAATTTAAACATCATTAAGTTAGCGCTTTATAATCAAAGCTTGATTGGATGTGAGCTACATGCTAATATTACATTTTAACATCATGCTAGGCTAGAAAAAATAACATGCATCACTATGTAAGATTTGTGCCAACTGCTGCATTTTAATATCATTAAGTTAGCGCTTTATAATTAAAGCTTGATTTGATGTGAGCTACATGCTAAAATTACATTTTAACATCATGTTAGGTTAGAAAAAATAACATGCAGCACTATGTAAGATTTGTGCTAACTGCAGCATTTTAACATCATTAAGTTAGCGCTTTATAATTAAAGCTTGATTTGATGTGAGCTACATGCTAAAATTACATTTTAACATCATGTTAGGTTAGAAAAAATAACATGCAGCACTATGTAAGATTTGTGCTAACTGCAGCATTTTAACATCATTAAGTTAGCGCTTTATAATTAAAGCTTGATTTGATGTGAGCTACATGCTAATATTACATTTTAACATCATGTTAGGTTAGAAAAAATAACATGCATCACTATGTAAGATGTGTGCTAACTGCTGCATTTGAACATCATTAAGTTAGCGCTTTATAATGAAAGCTTGATTGGATGTGAGCTACATGCTAATATTAGATCTTAACATAATGCTACATTAGGAAAACTAGCATCACTCCGTAAGATTTGTGCTAACTGCTGCATTTTAACATCACTAAGTTAGCGCTTTATAATTAAAGCTTGATTGGATGTGAGCTACATGCTAGTATTAGATTTTAACATAATGCTAGATTAGGAAAACTAGCATCACTAAGTAAGATTTGTGCTAACTGCTGCATTTTAACATCATTAAGTTAGCGCTTTATAATTAAAGCTTGATTGGATGTGAGCTACATGCTAATATTACATTTTAACATCATGCTAGATTAGAAAAATAACATGCATCACTATGTACGATTTGTTCTAAATGCTGCATTTTAACATAAATTAAGTTAGCACTTTATAACTAAAGTTTGATTTTAAGTGAGCTACATGCTAATATTACATTTTAACATCATGCATCATAACAGCACTAACATATGTGCGTTACTTGTTATCAATAATAGCATAACTATGTAGATACGTGTTAACTGTTAACATTACATTTTAACATCATTCCAGGTTAGCGTAGCTATGGGAGCAACATGCTAACATTACAATTTAACATCATGCTAAGTTAGCAACCCCTAGCATAGCTATGTGAGCTAAATGCTAACATTACTCATTAACATCATGCGAGGTAAGCAGCACTAGCATAGATGTGTACGATATGTTCTACCTGCTAACATTTCATTGTAACATCATTCCAGGTTAGTGCAGCTATGTGAGCTACATGCTAATATTACATTTTAACATCATGCTAGGTGAGCAAAACTAGCATCACTATGTAAGATGTGTGCTAACTGTTGCATTTTAACATCATTAAGTTAGCGCTTTATTATTAAAGCTTGATTTGATGTGAGCTACATGCTAATATTACATTTTAACATCATGCTAGGTGAGCAAAACTAGCATCACTATGTAAGATTTGTGCTAACTTCTGCATTTTAACATAATTTAATTAGCGCTTTATAATTAAAGCTTGATTTGATGTGAACTACATGCTAATATTACATTTTAACATCACGCTAGGTGAGCAAAACTAGCATCACTGGGTAAAATTTGTGCTAACTGCTGCATTTTAACATCATTAAGTTAGCGCTTTATAGTTAAAGCTTGATTTGATGTGAGCTACATGCTAATATTACATTTTAACATCATGCTAGGTGAGCAAAACTAGCATCACTATGTAAGATTTGTGCTAACTTCTGCATTTTAACATAATTTAATTAGCGCTTTATAATTAAAGCTTGATTTGATGTGAACTACATGCTAATATTACATTTTAACATCATGCTAGGTGAGCAAAACTAGCATCACTGGGTAAAATTTGTGCTAACTGCTGCATTTTAACATCATTAAGTTAGCGCTTTATTATTAAAGCTTGATTTGATGTGAGCTACATGCTAATATAACATTTTAACATCATGCTAGGTTAGCAAAACTAGCATCACTATGTAAAATTTGTGCTAACTGCTGCATTTTAACATCATTAAGTTAGCGCTTTATTATTAAAGCTTGATTTGATGTGAGCTACATGCTAATATTACATTTTAACATCATGCTAGGTGAGCAAAACTAGCATCACTGGGTAAAATTTGTGCCAACTGCTGCATTTTAACATCATTAAGTTAGCGCTTTATAGTTAAAGTTTGATTTGATGTGAGCTACATGCTAATATAACATTTTAACATCATGCTAGACTAGCAAAACTAGCATCACTATGTAAAATTTGTGCTAACTGCTGCATTTTAACATCACTAAGTTAGCGCTTTATTATTAAAGCTTGATTTGATGTGAGCTACATGCTAATATTACATTTTAACATCATGCTAGGTGAGCAAAACTAGCATGACTATGTAAGATTTGTGCTAACTGGTGCGTTTTAACAACATTAAGTTAGCGCTTTATAGTTAAAGCTTGATTTGATGTGAGCTACATGCTAATATTACATTTTAACATCATGCTAGGTGAGCAAAACTAGCATCACTATGTAAGATTTGTGCTAACTTCTGCATTTTAACATAATTTAATTAGCGCTTTATAATTAAAGCTTGATTTGATGTGAACTACATGCTAATATTACATTTTAACATCATGCTAGGTGAGCAAAACTAGCATCACTGGGTAAAATTTGTGCTAACTGCTGCATTTTAACATCATTAAGTTAGCGCTTTATAGTTAAAGCTTGATTTGATGTGAGCTACATGCTAATATTACATTTTAACATCATGCTAGGTTAGCAAAACTAGCATCACTATGTAAAATTTGTGCTAATTGCTACATTTTAACATCACTAAGTTAGCGCTTTATTATTAAAGCTTGATTTGATGTGAGCTACATGCTAATATAACATTTTAACATCATGCTAGGTTAGCAAAACTAGCATCACTATGTAAAATTTGTGCTAACTGCTGCATTTTAACATCATTAAGTTAGCGCTTTATAGTTAAAGTTTTATTTGATGTGAGCTACATGCTAATATAACATTTTAACATCATGCTAGACTAGCAAAACTAGCATCACTATGTAAAATTTGTGCTAACTGCTGCATTTTAACATCACTAAGTTAGCGCTTTATTATTAAAGCTTGATTTGATGTGAGCTACATGCTAATATTACATTTTAACATCATGCTAGGTGAGCAAAACTAGCATGACTATGTAAGATTTGTGCTAACTGGTGCGTTTTAACAACATTAAGTTAGCGCTTTATTATTAAAGCTTGATTTGATGTGAGCTACATGCTAATATTACATTTTAACATCATGCTAGGTGAGCAAAACTAGCATGACTATGTAAGATTTGTGCTAACTGGTGCGTTTTAACAACATTAAGTTAGCGCTTTATTATTAAAGCTTGATTTGATGTGAGCTACATGCTAATATAACATTTTAACATCATGCTAGGTTAGCAAAACTAGCATCACTATGTAAAATTTGTGCTAACTGCTGCATTTTAACATCATTAAGTTAGCGCTTTATTATTAAAGCTTGATTTGATGTGAGCTACATGCTAATATTACATTTTAACATCATGCTAGGTGAGCAAAACTAGCATCACTGGGTAAAATTTGTGCCAACTGCTGCATTTTAACATCATTAAGTTAGCGCTTTATAGTTAAAGTTTGATTTGATGTGAGCTACATGCTAATATAACATTTTAACATCATGCTAGACTAGCAAAACTAGCATCACTATGTAAAATTTGTGCTAACTGCTGCATTTTAACATCACTAAGTTAGCGCTTTATTATTAAAGCTTGATTTGATGTGAGCTACATGCTAATATTACATTTTAACATCATGCTAGGTGAGCAAAACTAGCATGACTATGTAAGATTTGTGCTAACTGGTGCGTTTTAACAACATTAAGTTAGCGCTTTATTATTAAAGCTTGATTTGATGTGAGCTACATGCTAATATTACATTTTAACATCATGCTAGGTGAGCAAAACTAGCATGACTATGTAAGATTTGTGCTAACTGGTGCGTTTTAACAACATTAAGTTAGCGCTTTATAGTTAAAGCTTGATTTGATGTGAGCTACATGCTAATATTACATTTTAACATCATGCTAGGTGAGCAAAACTAGCATCACTATGTAAGATTTGTGCTAACTTCTGCATTTTAACATAATTTAATTAGCGCTTTATAATTAAAGCTTGATTTGATGTGAACTACATGCTAATATTACATTTTAACATCATGCTAGGTGAGCAAAACTAGCATCACTGGGTAAAATTTGTGCTAACTGCTGCATTTTAACATCATTAAGTTAGCGCTTTATAGTTAAAGCTTGATTTGATGTGAGCTACATGCTAATATTACATTTTAACATCATGCTAGGTTAGCAAAACTAGCATCACTATGTAAAATTTGTGCTAATTGCTACATTTTAACATCACTAAGTTAGCGCTTTATTATTAAAGCTTGATTTGATGTGAGCTACATGCTAATATAACATTTTAACATCATGCTAGGTTAGCAAAACTAGCATCACTATGTAAAATTTGTGCTAACTGCTGCATTTTAACATCATTAAGTTAGCGCTTTATAGTTAAAGTTTGATTTGATGTGAGCTACATGCTAATATAACATTTTAACATCATGCTAGACTAGCAAAACTAGCATCACTATGTAAAATTTGTGCTAACTGCTGCATTTTAACATCACTAAGTTAGCGCTTTATTATTAAAGCTTGATTTGATGTGAGCTACATGCTAATATTACATTTTAACATCATGCTAGGTGAGCAAAACTAGCATGACTATGTAAGATTTGTGCTAACTGGTGCGTTTTAACAACATTAAGTTAGCGCTTTATGGTTAAAGCTTGATTTGATGTGAGCTACATGCTAATATTACATTTTAACATCATGCTAGGTGAGCAAAACTAGCATCACTATGTAAGATTTGTGCTAACTTCTGCATTTTAACATAATTTAATTAGCGCTTTATAATTAAAGCTTGATTTGATGTGAACTACATGCTAATATTACATTTTAACATCATGCTAGGTGAGCAAAACTAGCATCACTATGTAAAATTTGTGCTAACTGATGCATTTTAACATCATTAAGTTAGCGCTTTATAATTAAAGCTTGATTTGATGTGAGCTACATGCTAATATTACATTTTAACATCATGCTAGGTTAGCAAAACTAGCATCACTATGTAAAATTTGTGCTAATTGCTACATTTTAACATCACTAAGTTAGCGCTTTATTATTAAAGCTTGATTTGATGTGAGCTACATGCTAATATAACATTTTAACATCATGCTAGGTTAGCAAAACTAGCATCACTATGTAAAATTTGTGCTAACTGCTGCATTTTAACATCATTAAGTTAGCGCTTTATTTTTAAAGCTTGATTTGATTTGAGCTACATGCTAATATTACATTTTAACATCATGCTAGGTGAGCAAAACTAGCATCACTGGGTAAAATTTGTGCTAACTGCTGCATTTTAACATCATTAAGTTAGCGCTTTATAGTTAAAGTTTGATTTGATGTGAGCTACATGCTAATATTACATTTTAACATCATGCTAGACTAGCAAAACTAGCATCACTATGTAAAATTTGTGCTAACTGCTGCATTTTAACATCACTAAGTTAGCGCTTTATTATTAAAGCTTGATTTGATGTGAGCTACATGCTAATATTACATTTTAACATCATGCTAGGTGTGCAAAACTAGCATCACTGGGTAAAATTTGTGCTAACTGCTGCATTTTAACAACATTAAGTTAGCGCTTTATAGTTAAAGTTTGATTTGATGTGAGCTACATGCTAATATTACATTTTAACATCATGCTAGACTAGCAAAACTAGCATCACTATGTAAAATTTGTGCTAACTGCTGCATTTTAACATCACTAAGTTAGCGCTTTATTATTAAAGCTTGATTTGATGTGAGCTACATGCTAATATTACATTTTAACATCATGCTAGGTGAGCAAAACTAGCATCACTGGGTAAAATTTGTGCTAACTGCTGCATTTTAACATCATTAAGTTAGCGCTGTATAGTTAAAGCTTGATTTGATGTGAGCTACATGCTAATATTACATTTTAACATCATGCTAGACTAGCAAAACTAGCATCACTATGTAAAATTTGTGCTAACTGCTGCATTTTAACATCACTAAGTTAGCGCTTTATTATTAAAGCTTGATTTGATGTGAGCTACATCCTAATATTACATTTTAACATCATGCTAGGTGAGCAAAACTAGCATCACTGGGTAAAATTTGTGCTAACTGCTGCATTTTAACATCATTAAGTTAGCGCTGTATAGTTAAAGCTTGATTTGATGTGAGCTACATGCTAATATTACATTTTAACATCATGCTAGACTAGCAAAACTAGCATCACTATGTAAAATTTGTGCTAACTGCTGCGTTTTAACATCATTAAGTTAGCGCTTTATAATTAAAGCTTGATTTGATGTGAGCTACATGCTAATATTACATTTTAACATCATGCTAGGTGAGCAAAAGTAGCACCACTGGGTAAAATTTGTGCTAACTGCTGCATTTTAACATCATTAAGTTAGCGCTGTATAGTTAAAGCTTGATTTGATGTGAGCTACATGCTAATATTACATTTTAACATCATGCTAGACTAGCAAAACTAGCATCACTATGTAAAATTTGTGCTAACTGCTGCATTTTAACATCACTAAGTTAGCGCTTTATTATTAAAGCTTGATTTGATGTGAGCTACATGCTAATATAACATTTTAACATCATACTAGGTTAGCGAAACCTGCATGACTTTGTAAGATTTGTGCTAACTGCTGCGTTTTAACATCATTAAGTTAGCGCTTTATAATTAAAGCTTGATTTGATGTGAGCTACATGCTAACATTGCACTTTAACATCATGCTAGGTTAGTGAAATTAGCATCACTATGTAAAATGTGTGCTAACTGCTGCATTTTAACATCATTAAGTTAGCGCTTTATAATTAAATTATAATGATAAATGGGTTGTACTTGTATAGCGCTTTTCTACCTTCAAGGTACTCAAAGCGCTTTGACACTACTTCCACATTTACCCATTCACACACACATTCACACACTGATGGAGGGAGCTGCCATGCAAGGCGCTAACCAGCACCCATCAGGAGCAAGGGTGAAGTGTCTTGCTCAGGACACAACGGACATGACGAGGTTGGTACTAGGTGGGGATTGAACCAGGGACCCTCGGGTCGCGCACGGCCACTGTGAGCTACATGCTAATATTACATTTTAACATCAGGCTAAGTTAGCAACACCTGGCCTAGCTATGTGAGCCACATGCTAACATT